>NC_085857.1:15800913-15805913 GCF_034702125.1 Engraulis encrasicolus
CAAGGCGGAACGGAAAGGTCGCGGGACGAACGCGGTCTTTCTGCTTAGTTTCGGCCGGCGTGTTTTTCTCTGCCTTTCACACTGACAGCGTCGGCGTGTGCGGCCAGTCCTGTTCAAAACCATCCCCACAGCCAAAGCTAGCATGCTACTTTGCCATTCATTTGAATGAGACACCGCCGGTCGCCGGCGTGAAAAATACGCTCGAGTTCTATTTTCCAAATGCAGCGCGGCGCGGAGCCGGCTCACGCTCGACTACCGCCGGTTGGTGTGTAAGGACAGATATGTTTCAATGTATTTTCACCGACGCCGGTAAAAAAAGCGGCCGTTCCGCGACGCTTTACCGCCCTGGTGTGTAAGACCCCTAAGTGTAATTATGAAGGGGGGAGAAGTGCCTGTGTCGAGGGAAGGCTTCACAAAGGATAAACATGTCTCGCTCAGAGAAATAAAGTAAAGAAAAGTAAGCAGTGTGCGGTGTCTCTTGAATTTTGTTCATTGATTCACCTTCTCCTGCCTCACACCTGCACCTGCATTACTGAGGGCTTGTGCACAAGGACTCTCTTGAACTTTGATGAACATGTCTCTTTACTCTGTATCAATTGCTCCCTTTCTTCCCATCTCGCTCGCTCTCTGTTTTTCCATCTCTCTGTTTTTCCATCTCTCTCTCTCATTCTCTCTCTCTCTCTCTTTCTCTCGCTCTCTCCATGTCTCTCTCTCTCTCTCGCTCTCTCTCTCTCTCTCTCTCTCTCTCTCTCTCGCTCTCTCTCTCTCTCTCTCTCTCTCTCGCTCTCCTCTGCACGTATCTCATCAGTGTTAATTGCATTACGGACGTCCATTATGGCTCAATGGAGATAGAGAGGTGACACCATCCCAACGGTGTGTGTGTGTGTGTGTGTGTGTGTGTGTGTGTGTGTTTGTGTGTGTGTGTGTGTGTGTATGTGAATGTATGCGATCCTACGAGTTTGCGTGCGTGTGTGTGCCGAGTGTGTTTGTGCGTGAGTGTGAATGCGTGCGTGTTTGTGTGTGTGTGTGTGTTTGTGCGTGAGTGTGTGTGAGTGTGTGCGATCCTTCTTGCTTGTGTGCGTGCGTGCATGTGGTGTGTGTTTGTGCGTGAGTGTGAATGCGTGTTTTGATGTTCGCCTGAATTGCTTGCAATGTTCTAACCGGTCACTTGACCTTTCCCACCTCTCTGCCAAACAGCTTGATACATTTCCAGGAAAAGATCTGTTCCCATGCGGACAATTGTGTGTGTGTGTGTGTGTGTGTGTGTGTGTGTGTGTGTGTGTGTGTGTGTGTGTGTGTGTGTGTGTGTGTGTGTGAATGTGTGCGATCCTTCTAGTTTGCGTGCGTGTGTGTGCCGAGTGTGATCTTTAAGGATGTTTAATGCTCTGTTTGTGCAGCTGTATGGTGGATCTCCTCAAGTGTGGGTAGTTGGCATCCAATGATTCTCTCTGCTGTTTTAATGATGCGCTGAAACATCTTCTTGTTGTCGTGTGTGCAGCTGGTGTACCAAGATGTAATGCTGTATGTAATTACTGATTCAATTGTACACAAAGGTTCCCGGTTCGACTCCCAACCCGCCAGGTTGGTGGGGGGAGTAACCAACCAGTGCTCTCTCCCATCCTTCCACATGACTGAGGTACCCAGAGTATGGTACCATCCCGCCGCACTTCTCCCTTTCGGGCGCCATTGTGCGCTGCCCCCTTGCACGGGTGAGGCATGAATGCAATGGTATTCACCTGTGTGCTGTGGAGTGCTGTGTCACTATGACAATGGGAGTCGGAGTTTCCCAGTTGGACTGTAGGATTTCTCGGAATGACCTCCGAGCCATAGATGATACAGAGTATAGATTGAATGACAATGAAGGAAGAAAACTATTGAGAAAGAGATTGGCAAAAATGAATATTTCAATCAGATCACCATTTCCATTGTGTACACCCACCCATCATCAGAGCCATTTGATTTCTGCACCCACCCACTTGCATGCACAAACACAAACTCGCACATACACATGAACACACATACACACACACACACACACACACACACACAGACACACACACACACACACACACACACACACACACACACACACACACACACACACACACACACACACACACACACACACACACACACACACACACACACAGTACAGACTTGATGCCGTCGGAGGTTCCCTGCAAACCTTAGGGAACCTCTCTCTCTAAATGCAACACATCAAAACTAACTGCAAGTACACAGCCAGAGAGAGTAGAGAGAGAGGTTCCATTGGCCCATTGTTTCCGGGTTCTATTATTGCATGGGGGAGGGGGCGGGGGGAATCCCCCTTTAGGCAGACCTAGGCAGACCTAAGGACTGTTCTATTCAATGCTAGGAGCATTATGACACGCCCCTTTAGGCAGACCGGAACCTGGTCAGGTTAGGTGCCCATAGCAACCTATTACATTGACATATCTCTATATACTTAAAGAATCTCTGACACAGCTGTGGTTTTGCCATCTCTCACTCTCTCTCTCTCTCTCTCTCTCTCTCTCTCTCTCTCTCTCTCTCTCTCTCTCCCTCTGTGTCTTTCTGTCTGTTTCTCTCACTTTATATGCCCTCTCCCGCTCTTTCCCTACTTCTATCTCTCCTCGAGATCTCTCTATCCTCTCTCATTCTGTGTTTTCCTCCTTACATTTCCTCTCACTCACCCCTTCTCTCTTTACTTCTCTCTCTCCATCGCTGGCCCGATATTTGTAGTTGTCTGGGAAGCGAGGAGGATAAAACCTCTTCCAAGACGTCGTCAGAGGACAGGGCCAGACTTTTTGGGATTCACGACCCTCATAAAATCCAGTGTGGAGTGTTGCATACACACACACACACACACACACACACACACACATACACACACACACACACAGACATAGACATAGATGCGCGCGCGCGCACACACACACACACACACACACACACACACACACACACACACACACACACACACACACACACACACACACACACACACACACACACACACACACACACACACACACACACACACACACACACACACACACACACACACATAAAGTCAAGTGGAATTATGTATACAAATGCTATAAATTACATTTATGAAGCAAAAGTGAACAAAAACTCAAACTGGTTCACCACTTTGGCAATAGTTTAAAGATGCACTGTGTAAGATTGTGGCCAGAGTAGGTATTGCAACTATGCTGTTTATTGAAACTGAGCTGCCTGTTGCCAAATTTCATCTTTTTCTTGAATAAGTAATAAACTAATATTTACTCGTATGACCAAAGTACTGGACCAAAGTACTTTCTGGGAATTCAAAATGGCGGACCATGGAGAAGATCCCTCTTTTCATGTATGAAAAGTGCAATTTTCCCAGTCATAATGAATGCTTAGAATTTGGTGGTGGTGGAAAGTAATCATGAAAAAGGTGAACTTCTAAATATCTTGCACAGTGTACCTTTAAAAGGGGAAAAGCAGACACCATCCCATTTGACCGCTGCTAAAGGCTACCTTTACAGTAGGCCTACATATTATTTTTTGTCTGATGCAACCCCTAACAATACAAATCCTAATTCCAATACTAGTGTTTTTTTTTCCAGGGTTAATTTGTGTTCACACATGGAACATTCTCAGGAAGAAATGAGTAAACGAGCACACTGGAAACTAACCGTTGTCGAGATCATTTGAAAATGAACCGAAACCACCAACTTTTCTGGAAAGTGTCGATTTGGCTCGCAACATAGGACAACCATTGTTTTCAGTTATACCCAGTAAAACCATTCCTTGGGGGGAAAAGGATCCTCGCTCCATTCAAAATACATGTTTATTTCGCATCAAAGATGCATATGGTTGAACTATTAACATACGCATTTAAACATTGCATCATACATATTTACACATTGCATCATACGTACAGTATTTACACATTGCATTAAAAAAAAATATATATATATATATATTTTATTATTATTTTTACCTTATGTTTTATCTCAATGTTTTAAATGTTTTTTGACTCTAATGTATTTCCTTCTTTCTTCCCTGTTTCCTTTTATTTACATTTCTTAACTTTGTGAAGCACATTGAGTTGCACCTGTGTATGAAATGCGCTATATAAATAAACTTGCCTTGCCTACATATTTACACATTGCATCATACATATTTACACATTGCATCTGTTATCAAGGAGAGGTTATAAAGATGCTAGAAATATGTATCCCCAAACCATCCAGACTGATCAAGGCGGGCACAAGTTCCTAGAGTATGGTACTGTATAAAAAACATCATTGAGGGCATCAAGAATCCACAAAGTTAAACTGAACACACACACACACACACATGCAAGCATGCACACAACACACACACACACACACACACACACACACACACACACACACACACACACAGGTCCGCCGACAGGGGGGGACAAAAGGACTTTTTGTCCCGGGCCCTGGGATAGGGGGGGCCAGAACTGGGCCCTCATTAAGTTTGTGATTAATGGTTCTATTTAATTTCAAAATAAGATGTTTTTTGAGAGAGGGAGATTGCGCTATATTTACATTAAATAAATTATGCAGATATTTTGCCTTTCCTGCCCTTAAAAAAGGATCAAGAACCCCCACCTCCCCCACCCACAGTGCACAAATGGTTTGGTTGGTCATTACGAGAAAGAAAAAAACGGCTTCAACTTAACGCGGCTCGTGCCAAGTTGCCAAGGTGTCTGAAAAAGCAGTCGTTCAAACCAGGAGGGCAGAAAATGAAGGATAGGAGAGAAATAGAGGAAGACACTTTCAAGTACCTGGGTGTACATATAGATAGCGACCTTAGCTGGCACACCCAGGTCACCAATGTCTGTTCCAGGATACACCAGCGTCTCCATTTTTTGCGCAGACTCAGAGTCTTTGGAGTGTGTAAAAACATAATGTTAATCTTCTATAGAGCCACAATAGAGTCTGTTCTCCGTTATGGGATTACCAGCTGGTTTGGCAATC
>NC_085857.1:15830913-15845913 GCF_034702125.1 Engraulis encrasicolus
CTTCATTGAATATTACGGAAATTAACTATGATGCGGTTGAGCGACAGCCGCCACAGCCAATCGGAATGTCGGAATGTTTGCATTCTTCTTTTAATGGGCATACTCTATCGCTCATACTCTATCGCACACTGATAAAAACGATTTTGAGGGGCAGTACATTTCACTGACAAAAAATTGATATTTTTTACCCCAACAAATTAGGTTGCTGAGGTTACTCTGATGCAAGGGGTATAATATACTCACTCTACCTATAAACATAAATAAGGAGTAGGACTTAGTACTGGTGAGAAATGACTAAACTATACCTAATTTGCATTCATACGCTATAACTAATACTAATGGCTAGTGTCGAAACTACCTATAAATGACTAAACTTTACCCAATTTACATTCCAACACTGTAACTAATACTATTGGCTAGTATGACCCAAACCGTCTCTGTCAAAACTACCTATTGAAATTGGTTAAGGCCCGCAATGCGCATTGCTTTCTGGGACTTCATTGGAAGAAGAATCAACCGGCGACTGTGGCGAGCCTCGCAGCGGATGAAGTTAACTTCCAATGGACGGGACAAATTCAGAAGGTAAGCTGGCCAGTCGTGCATTAAACATGGGATACAAAACATGAACAGTGATCAAAAGGAAACTAAATCACGCTAGAGTTGTAGTTGGCTCGTAATAACTGTCTGACTGTGACTCAGGCAGCTGCTATCAGCAACGCACTGGGCAGACAGGTCAATGGACCATACAAGCTGCCGTTCAAACTTCGTTTGGAAAAGGCAACAAGTATGCCCTGTGTTCAAGATGAACGGATAGCACTACCAATTTCAAAATGTTGTAGAATGAAACCCACTGCAGCCGAGTTTTTTTCCATTCTCAAATGTTGCCTTGTTGGCTAGTTTTGGCGCGCAGACTGGGACTGGCTGCTGGTGGTGACCTGACCTCGTGTGTCGTTCTACAAATATTTGTTGCCGAATGTTCCATCCACTGTTTGCGCTGCCACTGCCACTTGATGCTCTGCATCACGCGAAAGCACGGAGGAGAACATTCTACAAGATAGCCTCCTTTTTTGCTTTCACACAAGCCTGTAGTGTGATAATCTTACAAGTTACATGCATGCACCTAAAGGACTGTGCTCGTAGACAGACTACGAACGGCACATTACTTCACTATTTCATTCTCCACAATAAATCCATTCAACATGGAACGGCTACGTTTGTAGCTGGTCACTGAATCCTTCATCGTAAGTCTTTCAGCAGTTCCCGTCGCGAATCGTCCTCTTTGAATGTTGTTTTAAAAATGTGTAAATTCCTATGGTCACCAAGTTTTCAAATCAATGAAATGCGCGACGAAATGATTCATATCAACTAGCAGTGTGCGTAAACAGTCATCATTCTGGGATGCCTCCGTGCCGAGTCAACTAAAGACTTTTTGTATTATTAATCATAATCGTAGACATTCTTAGTTTGAATGACAGTTTGAAGATGGGGAGCGAGACAGACGGTGTGTGCATGCCGGGTGCCTGCCTGTGTTACTGGGAGGGAGAGGGGGAGCGAGAGGAATCGATCATCAAATAACTTTTTAAACAACGCTACCCTAGACATGCTAAATCCTGCTGAGCATAAACGCTATCAAAGGATCAATCCGTTAACATTGCGAGGAGACATTGATTAGTTTGTTGTAAATGTATCATAGTACATGTGATCATCCACGGTCATAACATCACCTAACATGAAGTCAGTTATTTTTTGTTGGACGTTGCAAACTCAATCTCAGGGTTAGTTTTGACAACGATAGTTTGATAGTTGCTTTCATAGTCAAAGGACTCGCTATGAACAGACACGCGCAGGTTCCATAAGCACAGCCCTTCTCTCTCTCTCTCTCTCTCTCTCTCTCTCGCTGGTCTCCGCAGTTCGCACACACTTCAGTTGTACCGAAGTGATGACGTTTGACATTAGGAAGGGCAGTCCAACGAAAAGAGACCGGTAGCCTATATTTTCATAACTAGTATAAAAAGTGAAACAAATGCTTCAAAACGGATAGCAATTGCAAGGAGTAGAAATGTTTACATAAGAATCGAGTGTAAAAGTACAACTTCTTAAACTTTATCCATGTCAAATTATTCACAATGTTTTGTGCATAATGAAGGTGTTCTGCTTCTGCCTACTGCAGGAGTTGAGAAAAGGCGGTAACTGCTTACCTCTCATGTAAGCTACAGCCTATGTGGTGTGTGGCAAGTCATATTAATGACCAAGAATGACTTACTTGTAACTTAATTGTTATGTGCTTTTAATATGTGTTTCAGGCAGTGGTGTTGCATCTTTTATATGCATGGTTGTCCTGAAGTCATTCTGGAACAGGGTAAGTCGCCGACTGAAGAAAAATAAACAGACTTAAAGGCCATAACACTGTCATGTTATTTGTTTATGAATAGCCATTTTCACTCACTCAGGCTTGCTGTCCTTGTTGCACTGTGCACTGTGTAGGATGGTGGCAGAGTAGATTTTGCAACTAAATAATAAACTCATATTTACAGTTAGGACTATTATACCTAATATTGCAATTTGCGCAGTCATAGAGAATATTTTGAATTTGATGGTGGTGGTAAGAATCAGTGAAAAAGATTTATGACTGGGCCGCATGAATTATGGAACGAGACTGCCAAATACATTTCACAGTGCACCTTTGAGGTCAATAGATCCCTTTACTGTTTGCATACAGATGTGACATAATCAAGCTGCGCTCTCATTGTTGGAGCACAATGGACCATGTATGCACATTTGTAAAGAAACTAGCCAGGTGTTATTTCTGAAATAAGCAAATGGATGGTCACGTTAACTTCAGATATGAAGTGGGCACCGCTCATTCCTTATGGTGGCCTCAGTCCGGTCGTTCTTAAATTTCTTGAAACAAACTCCTATGTTCTGAAACAGCCTATTCCCATAGAATAGCGTAACAAGTGTTCTTTTTAGGGTCTCTATTTAAAAAAAAGACGGCAGGTCTTCTCTCTTTAGGGTCTGCACTGTCTGTGCGTGTTTGTGTGTTTGAAACAACAATGCGTGAGCAGTCTGATGACTTAACTTCTATGTGAAGCTGTCAAGAGCTGTGTAGAGGGCAAATACACTGTGGATTGGTCACAACTGTTACTAATAACTCAACCCCTTTACTTTTTCAGCTCTAGACAGATGACCAAAACAGACCATAGAATGTACCTTTTAAAGAAAAAAAGTTTAACCAATGAGTATTCTTAATAGTGTATCTTGTCACAGGGTTGTGTTCAGGTGCGTGACAACTGACAACATTGAGAAGACCCAGGAGCGGGAGAAGGGCAGCCTGATGAAAGAAGGCGACAGTGTTCTGTGGTCACACCTGAGATGATGGTCCTGAAGAGGAACGAGAGGAGATACTGGGCATATAAATACAGGCACTGTACGTTGTTTTTCTGTCCATTATCTTTTTACTCTTTTTGGCATACTGTATTTCACTCGCATATGTAGTAATCAGTACGTGTTATTGTTAAAGGGTCATCACAGTGGAGGACAATCATGAAAAGGTTGAGGACTTCACTGTGCCCATCCCTGAAGTCCCTCCACTCGGTGCAGCAGCTCTTTCCACCATACTGCCATGCTCTGGGTTGTCCCTGCCACCATCCACCTTTTGGGTCATCCGTGCCGCCAGCCATCACCGTGCCTGCAGCGCCTGGGTCATCCGTGCCACTCCCCACCATGCTGCCAGCCATCACTGTGCCTGCAGCACCTGGGTCATCCCTGCCACCATCCACCGTGCCTTCAACGTCCACAGCACCTCCGGTCTCTGTGAGCCAGTTTGCAGCTCTACTGGCCTCTCCAGTATACAGTATGCTGTAATTGCTAATGGTTTCTCTGAGTGGCCTGACCGGTTAATTGTCCCGTATCCCAACTATTTACCACTAAACAAGTGATTTTGTAATAAGTAGGAGATCTTTGCAATGTTATCAGTATGGTTGGACTCTGATGTTTCACTGCTGTATGTCTTCCTCAAAGAGTAAAACGAATTCTGAGTATTCTTGGATTTAGTCTTTGAAAAGTAGAGCAGCCCGTTTGTTTGAAACTGTTGTCCTGGACACCAGATAGACTGGAACTGATATCCTTTCTTAAAAGAAACTGGTACCCTCTTATGTGTGCAGTTTATGGTAGAACAGTATACACTGATGTGCCTTTATCAGTAACAAAGTGAAAACGGAACAAAATTTGACTATTTCTGTCAAAAACTGCTACAAATTCTACATATTGTTTATATAAACCTAGTTCTGGAGGAAGTCTGAGAGTTATTGACAGTTGCCATGTCTAGCTTCCGCCTTCGCGTAAATTTAAATCCCTCCTTCCCTCCTTCCCCTGTCATGCGCAAAGGCTATCCTAATTGTCCCAGCACCTCCTCCTACTCCCTCATCTCACTGGATCACCCAGCTACATGTCCCCTACACTTATGGAGTGGAAGCGGATCTCGTGCCGCATGATCTCCGCAGGGTCCCAGGACAGAGGCCAGCTAACATCGAATTATGCCTATTGACTATGGTTACCATACTCCAGGGGAAACCCGTGAATGAAATGTGTATCTGCTCATTTTTCACATTTTCCTGTTGGCGATATCCCTTTAAATAAAACATCTTGGTTGATATGCACAGGTTTGTCGTAAGTGTAATTTCCCTGGTGGACGTTTGCACAACACAGTAGAGGCAGAAAACACTGATTGTTAAAAAGTAACTTTTTAGTTTTTCTCAAAGTTTATTTTAATTTTAAATGATATACTTTTTATTTTTACCTAAGTAGATTCTTTCAATGGTACATTTACTTGTGATTGAGTACAATTTCAACAGAGTAATTATTCTGATTACTTTATTGTTGTGTTTTTCTTATTCCTATTAACCAGAGGTGAAAAGAGTACTAAAATATTTTACTCAGAGTAAAATATTTTAGTACTCTTTTCACCTCTGGTTAATAGGAATAAGAATAACACAGCAATAAAGTAATCAGAATAATTAACAGTTGATAAATAAGCAGTAATACTAAAAGGCTCCATGAAATGAGTAAACGTTAACCCATTTTTATCAGTAATAGGTGTTAATAAAAAGCTACATGAAATGAGTAAATTTTAACCAATTTTTAACAGTAACAAGTGGTAATAAAAAGCTACCTGAAATGAGTAAACGTTAACTCATTTTTTATCAGTAATAGGTGTTAATAAAAAGCTACATGAAATGAGTAAATTTTAACCAATTTTTAACAGTAACAAGTGGTGATAAAAAGCTACCTGAAATGAGTAAATGTTACCCCATTTTTTCCAGTATTTTTTACTTTGATGTGGTCAGTATAACAGAACTTCTGGAATTGGTTAATCTTAACTGAATATGTAGGGGTACGTAATACTCTATTTAGGACTGTGGAAATCCTTACACCAATTAAATTGAGTAAATCCTATAGATATCTTTTTACAGTGCAGAAGCTCTCTGAGACCTGGGTAGTGTGTGTGTGTTTGTACTTTATGTGTGCATGTGTGTGTTTGTGTGTGCTCAAGGACAACCAAGGGACTCCTCTGGACAGTATCATACTGCATCTTAGGGCTGGGAATCGATCCAAATTTCCTGGATCGATTCGATTCCGATCCAGAAGGCTACGATCCGATTCGATCCACGATCCGATTCGATTCGATATCGATCTTTTGTATTGCTGGGCTGTCACTTTAACCCATTTATGCCTAGAATTCTAAGACCGGTTATAAAAACCTAAATATCTCAGCCTTTGATGCCCACACAAACATGAAATACCTTGGTATGTGAGAAATAAGTGGGAAACTGTGGAAGAGAGCTACAGGATGTGGATGAGAAAATAGCGCATATAATGATCTTCAAAAGATCGATCCACAAAGTTGTGAATCGATATTGCCCTTTTCGAATGTGAATCGATATTGGATCGCGATTCAATCTTTTGAACCCAGGACCATACTGCATCTCATTCGTAACTATTCGATAAAGAAATTGCATTCCCAATTTCTTGTCTTGTTTTTCTTGACTGTAATGGACCTGGCAGAACTAATACAAAATGTTACATAGTGCTGCTTTAACAAAGTAACAATAACTGGGCAGTTGTGCAAATCAATTTGAGGAAGTCATTGCACATTGGCAGGTGGTGAGATGCTCTTTGGTCGGAAGATGTGTGGGTGGATACAGAGCTATTGTTTTCCCCCTATAATGACTGGCACACACACACACACACACACACACACACACACACACACACACACACACACACACACACACACACACACACACACCGAAACACTCACACGCACACGCACACACACACACACACACACACACACACACACACACACACACACACACAAACCACATCACACCATCACTGGCTCATTATGAGAGAGAACTCAGGCCTGGAGGGAAGCAGAGAAGCCAGCCACATAAGTCAAAACAAAGGAAGTGACATCATCCTCTGACCAGAGGGGGAGGAGCCAGAGGTAAATAGGAAGTGTCAAATTGGTGAGTGATGAGTTGTCACTTGAGAATGAAACCTCAAGGGGACAAATGCTTCCGTTTTGTATTTTTGTGACATATAAATGGAATGGAACATAACCAGCCTAGCGTGATTGATTGAATCACCCAGATGTGGTCGAAAAGGTTGGAAACATGTGGCCATACAGTATGAGTAGAAAGATGAGGAAACACATTGGCCTTGTTTACATGACTCACTGTAACTCTGAATGAAGCTTAATTCTGCTTTGAAAAACGTCAAGTAAACATTTCACAATTCAGAATTAAATGAAAGATCAAAGTTAACTCGATGGAACTATTTAATTCTTGGGCGTATTCACACCTACCACGTTTGGTCCGGACCAAAGGACCAAACGGATCAGGTTCGGACCTTTTGGGATGGTCTGAATACAAACCAGCGAATCCTGGTCCGGACCAAACAAGCGGACTGAGACCGAGCTGAAAGGTCGGACTCGGTCCGGATCAAACGATCCCTGGTATGGTGCGGACCTTTTGGAGGTGTGAAAGCAGACCGGACCTAATCCCAGACTTTTTGCTTTTTTGTACCTCGGGAGCTTCCGTCGTTTTTCGAGATTAATGGGAAACAGAGTGTAAACAAAGCGACTCCACAACTTGTCATGTCCATGTCTTTGGTGTAAATTCGACAGAGTGGTTTGTTTGCAACAATATTAATATTAATAAAATAATAGCCTAAACTATCGCAATCGTGGGCGTAGGCTAGGCCTACATTATTGTAGGCTACGGTCATTCATATTTTCAATGAGGATGGCTTGTCAGTGGAGCACAGGAAAGGAAAAAGAGACTGTTAATTTACCTATCACAGCATTTTAAATGTTGATTGGGGCAAATCCGAAAAGCATCTACTGAAGAAACGGAAGAAAACACTGTAGTCCGCACAGTATGGATTCTGATAATGATAGCAATAATTACGACGTTGGCACTTATCCCCCTGGCTTGCTAGCTGTGCGTTGGATGGATGTAGGCTAGTGGAATAGCCTAGGCTACTTGAAGAAGTTGTGATGAAGACAACAAAGGTAATTCATTAATTTACCCGCTGTGGTGGCATGTTGGCAAGTTTGTATGATCCAAACGCTATGCCCGTGCTCATGATGTTACTTTTTTCTTGATGGAGTGCGTGAAATATTGCTGCAAATGGTAGGCCTAGCCAATATTCCAATACAAACGTATCCAAATGGCAGTGGAGCGCACTGTTTATTTTCGAGAAGAAAGCGTGGCGTGGTGCTTAGAATAAGCTCGCCAATGTTTCACATTGAGCCTGTTTTGCGTCTTTCCCAGACAACCCAAGTGTAAAACACTGATTGCAGGGAGGTGGTTATCCTAATATTGATGACTAAACCAGCCAGCAATCTCGCCCGCACGCTATATGACATTATAAGAAAGAAAGAAAGAAAGAAACAGGGATAAAATGTGGCCATCCCAACTCGCGGGATCAATCAATTGGCTTTCAGGAAGACTCCCTTCATGTCATGAGCTTCAGATAGTCTGCGCTATATTTCGTGTGAGCGCTATGCCATACATGCCGTGAACGTTTATTTTACATGCCGCTGAACTCTTTGGATGCTTGTAGGCCTATTTGGTATAGCCTTAACTTGTTGCGCGTGTCGTTTCTGACCAATAGCTGAACGACCTCAGGGCGCGTGGCTTTCTTGTCGATTTTGGTCCGCTTACTGAAATGTACACAGTCTGAAAGCCAACCGCACCAAATTTTTAAAATTAGTTTCGGACCAAACAAAGTGAACTATCGGACTTTCCTGGTCTGAATACGCCCATAAATTATTCATTCGGAATTAAAAACGTCATGGAAACGTAGCCATTCTACTACACTACACTGGGTGCTTGAATGTGTTGATGAATAAACTCAAACTTTACAAGTAAATGAATAAAGAAGCACTCATCAGATTTCTATTTCATTTTTTAAATCAACGTAATTTTTAAACGTATCATTTTTGGTAACAACGTTTATTTAAGCTACACCTACTGAGATAAAGAGGAAATCGGAGAGGAATAACTAGTCTTTAAATTATGTAATGTCAAATACAATTGATGTAATTACACCAGTAAGACTACTCATAATTTCTAATTATACTGTATATACCAAAACTTGTGTACACCTCTGGCCTTGCTCAGTAATGTGCGATATGACCCACATTCTTTCCTCTGGACGGGATTCGAACCCACAACCTCCCTGACCATGACTGGCCCATGTCTTCATGACCATCAACCACTTCCTTGGTATGTTGTGTTTTGTTTTTGTTGGTGGAAGTCACTAAAACACCAGAGACACACACATGCGTTTTTAAACAGGGATGCGGGCACACACACACACACACACACACACACACACACACACACACACACACACACACACACACACACACACACACACACACACACACACACACACAGGGCTACACTCAAACCGTATTATGTATACAGATACACAAACATACGTACAGTACAGGCCAAAAGTATGGACTCACCTTTTCATTTAATTAATTATCTTTATTTTTGTGGCTTTTTAAAGAACTTAGTAAATTTTCAGGGAGGGCATCAAAACTGTGAATGAACACATGTATAATTTTGTGCGTAGCAACAAGATGAAAATGTGTTAAAAATAAAAACAATTATTAAACAAATATTTTAAAAATGCCAAACAGTGACGTCAACACAGCAAAGCTGAGAGCCCCACATGTTTCAAAAAGTTTATTTTTCTGTCTATTTTCAAGTAAAAATACCCAGTCAGACGAGTCAATTTTAAGCAATACAAGAAAGATTTTCTTGATCTGATAATGGGTCACTTGGTCAGCATAGCTGGTTATCTAGGTGAAACAGTGATACAAAAAGTAAAAGTAAAACTGAAAAACCCTGCCACAGATTCCCTCCAACACAGGTTTGACCTCTCCAAGTAACTGGCTATGACTCAATATCAGATCAAGGAAATGTCTGTAAAATGCTTGTATTGGCAAGTTTTCAAAACTAGGTTTTAGGTCTGAAAATTTTAGTTCTACAATTCTAATGAATTATTGGAAGACTTAAATATTAAATTAGGATTGACATGACTGACTGGGCATTTTTATTTGAAAATAGACGGAAAAATAAGCTTATTGAAATGTGTGGGGTCATCAGTTGTGCCGTTTTGACGTCAGGTGGATAGACAGCTGACATTGCTTTTGGACAACAGCTAAAATGATATTTTTGGGTAAGCACGTAATTCTCAATGTGTTCAAGCACAGTTTTGATGCCCTGCATGAAAATACACAATGAAAATCCACGAAAATAAAGAGAATGCATAAATGAGAAGGTGAGTCCACACTTTTGGCCTGTACTGTACACACACACATATGTACACACAAATAAATGCAGACACACACACACACACACACACACACACACACACACACACACACACACACACACACACACACACACACACACACACACACACACACACACACACACACACACACACACACACACACAACAGAGATTTGTATGGATATATGCAGTACAGTGCTGAGATTTAATGATGCCTCATCCATATGTATGACTGTGCTACTACATTCTTACTGTACATGCTAACACAGAGCAGACACATGGCTACACTCAAAACATACATATACTATACACGTATACAGATACACAAACGCGCATACGGACAGACTCATACGTAGCCTACACACATACGTGCAAACACACACACACACACACACACACACACACGCAAACACATGCACGCAAACACACACACACACACACTCTTGTGCACCTATAGACCTATACAGAAGGCCCCTGATCTCTCACCCATACATATTTATGATATTGCATACATGTGTGTACGTGTCAAAGCTGTCAGTAGACACTAGACATACAGAGAGAGAGAGAGAGAGAGAGAGAGAGAGAGAGAGAGAGAGAGAGAGAGAGAGAGAGAGAGAGAGAGAAAGAAGCACACACACACACACACACACACACACAGACACACCTACCTTAAAAAATACGAATAAGGACACCAACATGTATAAATGTATAGGCTACTGTTGTTCATGCACACACACACACACACACACACAAACACACACACACGCACACGCACACACACACACACACACACACATGCACACACACACACACACACACACACACGGAATTTCACGAACGAGCAACACAAGCACACACACACACACACTTACAGTCCACATGGCTTACAGCTCAGGACACTGACGTGTATAGTATAACTGGACTGCGGATGTTCGATGTGTTGTGAAGCAACGGCTGGGGGCGGGACATGGGACGATTTTTGGGCGGAAGAAGGAAGTAGAGCGCCTTTTTCCATGTATCTCTATGGTGGACTTGAAGCCATATAGTTCCTAGGCAATTCTTGCCGAGTCGGCCCTGTTTCGTTAAAACGGTAGTCTCCCCTCCCTCCCAAACAACCCAGATATTTTTTTCGGGCTGACCCTTTATTTAAGAAAGCTATTAAAATAGTTTAAATGACCAATGAGCATGGCTATTTGGGTTGATTGGCAGTTGCCATTCTTTAGAATTATTGTTTTGATTGACAGGCAGGCCGTTGTCAAGGAGAAGGGCGAGTCTCGCGGCGTCTCCAGGGGAAGCCCCCTCCCTCCCTGCTGCATTACTTTCAACCAGCTCTGCTTTCAACAGCTTCATTACTGCGATTGGGTTATTTAATTTTGGTACACTTTCTCCACAAATATGCGTTGTTGTACTTTTGGATGTACTTCTCCGTACTCTGTAAGGACCTCTGCAGTTTTGGTAAGTAAAATAAAAACATGTATAGGCCTATACGTGGCTGATTGACCAAAATGACTGAGCTTTGTTAAACAAACACGTACAACAATGCTAGCTTGTTATTAGCCCAAGGCAGCATGCTGATCTTTCAGTGTTTGATGATCTGTCGGCTTGTCAAGTAACTTAATTATAATTTGAATGCCATTGCTTTTGAAAGCAAAATGTGTCTGTTTGGCGTGCGTCAGGTGTAATTCCCTCCTTCCGTACCGTAGCCAAGTCCTTACATCAAGATGAGTAAACATTTCACTACCATTCTGGCACTATGCTGGCCAGTGGCCACATCGGAAAAGCAACGTAGTCTAGCTGTGTTCCTCCGTCAACTGTTAAATATTGTTTGTTTCTGTGTTGCCAAATTGCCAAGTTGCTAGTTGGTGATGAAATGATGGTCATTGGTACGTTCGTTTTCAGTATGCAAATTGCGTCATTAATGTTGACTGTACTGAGTGACGAGTGCATAGTGTAATGCAAATTGTGTCATTAATGTTTAATTGTAGGCCTACTGACGAGTGCATTGTGTAGTAAACATTTCCCCATCCTCATGTGACATGGTTTCATTCTGTAGGCAAACAACAAACCACACTTCACCTGGAAAACAGAGCCAGGACTCACTGTCAGGTAAGTAAAGTTTCAAATCTTTAAAGTATGCTCCTGAGTTAAGACCAGAGACCTTCCAATGTAAAGCTAACACCATCATCTGCTTACTCTGCATGTGTTTATATATTAGTAATAAAATAGTAATGAAATATAGTCCAGGAAGACAGATGCTGAGGCACTCAAGGTTGCAATTTTTTTACTTTTTTATTTGGCTACAATGCCTACGCGTTTCGGCCCTTATGGCCTTCTTCAGGGCGTATCAAGCTTGTATCCTTGATACGCCCTGAAGAAGGCCATAAGGGCCGAAACGCGTAGGCATTGTAGCCAAATAAAAAAGTTTTTTTTTTAAAGAATTGCAACCTTGAGTGCCTCAGCATCTGTCTTCCTGGACCAAGTTTGAGAGCCTCTACACTGATGAGCACCAAGGAAAAAAGGTGAAGACCCAGAAGCACTCCAATTACCTGCTTGTGAGTAATGAAATATATGTTGTTCTCATCACCCTTCGTTTGTCATCATTTTCTTTACAGATGTCTGAAAATGTACAGTAGGCTACACGCCAGCAGGTCTCACCATAGTCAACATCATCAAGGATTGTCACTCCGACCTGAGAAGAGGCCCCATAGAGACACGGACAAGGACCAGCCACTGTTGCCAGTGCACAACTGAGGACCCGACCAGCCTGCTGCCATCTATGATATATAGTACCCGGTATGTAACATTACACTACACTCAGCCAATGCTTTCATCCAAAGCTTATCACTTATTTTTACATGTGCCTCCCAATTTGAAGGGACAAAAAGTAATTGGACTGGATAAAAGTATACATCAAGCGTAGTAAACTCTTAGCATTTGTCAGTAGCCACTATCTTCAATAATTACAAGGGTACCAATTCTATTGACAGATATGCATGCCCACACCATGAAACTACCACCCCATGATTTTCACTGATTAGGCAGCATGCTTTGAAACATGAGCAGCCCATCTCCTTATCTATTGTGTTTTCTTCCCATGAACCTACGGTTTTGGTGTATCAAACGGTGACGTATTCTCATCACACTTCATATGCCATTATTTTATTTACAGCGGAGCGGTCTGAAGACGTGGAGTACACTGCAGCAGGTATCACATGACCAAGGACTTGGACAACGTCTCTGTTTACATCTATAGTGTATTACACAAGTGAGTGTACACCCCCATATTTCTGCAGATGTAATGGGACAATAAAGACATTTGAAAACTGAAAATCAAGTCTGCACTTCAAGCTCATCACATTAAATAAGTAAAACAGGAGCTTGGTGAGCAGACTTAATTTTCAGTTGTCATTTGACTTTGTTAGTCCTGCACCCAAAACTTTTTTGAGAAGGATGTTCATGGGTTTTTCCTTTTTAAACAAATGTAGACATTTGTAGACACTGAAATGTTATAGTTACTCTATATATACCAGTGATATGCTTCAATTATGTTAATGTTACATTAATTATTTTTTAAAAATAGATTTGTATTTATCGTTACAGCTGAAGATGTGCACAGTACGCTACTGCCTGCATCCTACCACCACAGAGGATCCGATATGCAGAACCAGCTTCAAAAACCATTGCAATTATGAAACACAGTTAATAAATGCTTATATACAGCAGCCCGCACATTTTGTTTAATTTGTAATATTGGTTAACACACTATTGTTACAACTGTTTAGATCGGTGTTTCCCAACCAGGGGTACATGTACCACTAGGGGTACGTGAACACAATGCAGGTGGTACATGCATTGGCAGGTATCAATAAAAAGAAATGTATGGAGCATAATCATATTGGGATAGAGCAGTGGTTCCTAACCTATGGGTCGGGACCCAACTTATGGGTCGCCAAAGATCCACAGTGGGTCGCGAAGCCCTCTTGATTTTAAGGGGTTTCGTTTTAATACCATATAGCCCATGTTGAATATATGACAAAGTAAAGCTTTTAAACTGATATATGCATAGAGGCAACAAAATGTAAGCGACACATTAAACAGTCATTCTATATTTGACTGAAGACAAATTGAGGAATACAATTTTCTAATGAGTTTCCGCAGGACTCCCTCTCGCCTGGGACTCCCTCTCGCGTGGGCGCTGGCATGATTGGGTCACCAAAGCTTACAATGGTAAAAATATGGGTCCCTGAAGAAAAAGGTTGGGAACCACTGGGATAGAGGAATATATACAGTAGACTAGAGCATGAGGGAGGGGGTACTCATGGTATGACAAAAATGCTTAGGGGGTACATGAGACAAAAAAGAAGTTGGGAGACACTGTGTGATTGAAGTAATGCATTTCTTACAAGCTTGGGGAAGAATGTCCACTCCATGATTTGCAAGTTTAAAAAGCTGAACATAAGGGTGAATATTTCATTTTAATCTTTATGTCAAGCATACAAAACACCCAGATGTTTAGTCATAGCCTACTGTAGGCCAGTTTTACTAACTGAAAGGTGTTAACTTTGGTTTGTTTACCATACCGTCTACTTCTAAGAGTGATTTTGTATTCTGAATCTTTTCAAAAACTGGGGGGGATCAGCAAAAAAAATGGTCATGATGACTGCTCGACGCGGCAATCTTCATCTTCAATCTTCCGGATGACAGCTTGGCGTCGAGGAGCCTTTCTTCAGCGTCCATGGTTTGTCTGTCAAACGGAAAGGTTTTGCATGTCATTTGATGCCCAAACATTCAAAGTTATTTACAAATGTCCGTAGAGGATTAACTTGGTGTGGCAGACACAAACCAAACAATATTTTACGCAGATGTACAACATGAAAATTGGAGCATTCTGAGCTCTCATACAAAAGCAATGTTGATACTGAGTATTGCTGACATGGATTATGTTTTGCCAAACGGTACGCCGACCCCAAAGACACATCTGCATTTTCTGTGTACAGCTCTGTTTGTAGCCTAACTTCCCATTTATCTTTAATTGCGGCTACATTACAACGTGGTGAAGTAACTTATAGTAAGCTAGGTCTTTCGCCACTCGGCTGGCTCACGTTAGATGCTAAGCTAAAAT
>NC_085857.1:15853413-15855913 GCF_034702125.1 Engraulis encrasicolus
TAGCGACTTGTCACCTTAGCAAAAAAAAAAGCTGCTTGTTTACCTGTGGTTCATGTGATGGGATGTCTTGTCTGCCTTCATGCCTCATATTTGTTCTGTCCCACCCAAACACGTATTCTTGCTTCATTTGGGTTAAGCAAATAAGCTCATAATCAGCCACGCAAGTCCCAAATGTTTAATTCACTACTATCATAACAGCATTAGAATAGGAGACTACCATTCGCGTGACGTCACCCGCTGTTGGCTGGAAACGTTAACAGAAACGTTACGTGTTTGTGCTTTATTTTTTTTATTAACGGCTTAAATTTCAGAATTCAAAATATATATATATTTGCTGGCTTATCTTACTGGTGTTATAGACCCCTATATTAGGTCACTGCTTCATTTCCACTTTAAGAATATGTACTATTATGACATCACGTTGGGGGTTCCGTAGGCTCATAGGAATCTATGTAGAACCTTAGAATCCTGGGGGAGTTCCCCCAACGTGATGTCCTACCTGCAACCCCACATTTACCCTGTCTAAAAAGACTCTGAAAAGTGGAAGAATGGCTTTAGAATAGGCTAGCATCATACTGTATTTGTTACCATGTTCAGTGGTGTAGTCTACGTAGAACGCAGGTATACGGAGTATACCCACTTCAAAATTTCAGAGATTTCAGTATACCTACTTCAAATTGATTGATCCATTATTTAGAATGGCACAAATATACAGTATACCCACTTCAAAAAATGCTCAAATATACAGTATACCCACCATAAAAAAGTAGACTACACCACTGACCATGCTCTACATGTTAGCCCTTCCTCTGTATAAGCCCCCATTTTGAGTGGGAGTATTGACCTTGTAGTCGCCTCAGGGTATGCAGGAAACAGTTTGACCTATGAGCAAGGTACAACACAACACAACACAACACAACACAACACAACACAACACAACACAACACAACACAACACAACACAACACAACACAACACCCACGCACATGCGTATATACACACACTCTGTCTCTCACAGACACAAACTCACACACACACACACACGCAAGCACGCACACACGCACGTACACACACACACACACACACAGAGGCACATGCGCACATGCACACATACACACACAAACACACTCTCTCTCTCTCTCTCACACACACACACACACACACACACACACACACACATTCAGTAAATCTCTTTTACTGTAAATCTTGTTTCTTTTCTGCCCTGTGTTACCATGACAACGGCTGACTGATTTAGTACAGTAGATGAGTGTTCTCTTTTTTTTTGTTCTTGAGAGACCCACCAGGAATAGATGAGAGTGGTCACACACACACACACACACACACACACACACACACACACACACACACACACACACACACACAACCTCTCTCTCTCTCTCTCTCTCTCTCTCTCTCTCTCTCTCAGTACTATTGTGTAGCGTAAATCTTCCTACCTGCCCTCTCTTGATGAGAATCTATTTGCAGAAGCTACTACACACTCAAGGTCAGTCGGTCTCTATGTATCTCAGTAAATCAGGCCACACATACAGTACAGTAGGGCTTTCCATCTTTCATACAAGCGAAAGACAAAGTCAGCCTTTATCAAAGTTTTTTTTTTTTTGTCAGACAATCAGAAAACAATATTCCTTTTGATAAGGCCAACCCTTCAAGCACACCAGAATGAAAGGTACAAAGCTACAAAGAGTCGCTGGACTGTCCTCATAGCGACATGAGAGATAAAAGCGACAACGTATGACCTTTAAAAGCAGAATGAAAGCATTCCAGCATTCCAAGTGGTTGCAGCAGCTGTCGTTGATCGCTGAAGGTCGACTACAAACTGCCGTTACGAGTCGCTCAGATTGCCTCTTGTCGCCCCAAATCGCTTTTGTCACTAATGTCTTGAAAATATATTGGCATATATTTTGTAAATTGACACTGAGAATGTTTAATAAGGGTCATGATCATATTCTGTATATTTTGTGAAGGTTTTATCAGCCACACCCAACCCACTTTCTCTGTGTGATCAAGACTAAGCACATCTCTTGCAGCCTTCAAGAAACAACTAAAGACATTCCTCTTTCGAGAGAATCTACTAGACTAATGCTTGAACTGGCTTGACTCCTGACATGATGTTTAGTTTAGTTTAGTTTGTGTGTGTGTGTTTGTGTGTGTGTACTCGTTTTTTACTCTTTATTAAAAAAAAAAACTAACCCCTCTCTGCAACTGCACTTGTTGTTCTGTATATCTCCTGTGCACTTTGTATTTGCTTGTGATGTTGGCTTGATTATGTCCTCTTTTGAAAGTCGCTTTGGTTATAAAGCGTCTGCCAAATGCAATGTAATGTAATGTAATGTAATTATCAAGAAACACCACCAGGCAAATGGTGCTGCTGGGGCCACCAATTCACCTGGGAACAATGACACCCGCACACCTTGGAGATAGACGGGGGATGGTCAGTTTTAACTACCAAAGGCAGATACACTAGGGAAAGATAGGATTTT
>NC_085857.1:15860913-15863413 GCF_034702125.1 Engraulis encrasicolus
TAACTGTACATTCAGAGATGTTTCGCCTACGCCCCGAACTTGCAGTGTGCATGTCCCATAAAAGTAGAAAAGGGCAGTGTGAGTACGATTGGCAAAGCAGCAAAGGCAGGGTGAATGGGAACTACTGGCAAAGGTGTGGATATAGTGAGGGGGTCATGATACAGTGGTGTAGTCTATGTAGAACACGGGTATACGGAGTATACCCACATCTACATTTCTGGGATTTCAGTATACCCACTTAAAATTGATTGATCCATTGTTTTGAATAGTACAAATATATACAGTATACCCACTTCAGAAAATGTTCAAATACACAGTATACCAACTTCAAAAAAGTAGACTACACCACTGGCAGCAGACAAGTAGTGAGGCACATGAGAGTAATGGAAAATGACTAACAGTGGAAAAGGCCAGAGTGAGTAGAGTTGGCATGGCTGGACTTGGGCATGGGAGGTAGGTGAGGGCAGCCAGGGCCAAGGCTGGAGATGAAACTGTACTGCGAGCTGCAGCTGGAAAGGGTAGGGTGGGTATGGGTAGAATTTGGATGCATACGGGTGGTACTGGGGACGGGGTGGGGTGTCAAAGCAAGAGTGTGAGTGACTACGGGGAGTTAAAGTGAAGGGGTAATAATAATCATAATAATAATACTTTAGTTTTATATAGCGCCTTTCAAAACACCCAAGGACGCTTCACAGAGTGTTGTGTTGGAAAGTGTGAATGTGTGTGCGCGTCAGTGTGTGAGCATGTGTGTGAATGCATGTAGGTGAAAGTGCTTATGGGACTAGCAGCCATAAGCCTCCAGGAAGAGATGTGTCTTAAGGTGTTGCTTAAACATGGCCAGTGAAGGGGCATTCTGGATGTGGTCAGGCAGATTGTTCCAAAGAGTGGGAGCAGCAACATGGAAGGCTCCGTCACTGGTGGCCTTGAGCCTGGCACGAGGGACGACAAGGGTTGTATGTGGGTTAAAGTGAAGGGTAGGGGGGGGAAACGAGGTAGTGAGGGACTGAATGGGGGTAAAGTGAAGGGGTAGGGGCAATAACAGGATGGGTGACTATGCTGCCAGCGTGGGGGTGACTAGTGGGTTGGTGCGGCTGGCATGGCTGGGTGGGTGGGGGGTGGGGGCAAGGGTGTGGGTGACTGAAGCTGGGTAAACTGATTGCGTCTGAACGTTGGCCAAGGGTGGGAGAGAGCCAACGAGGCAGTCAGTCAGTCAGACAGACACTTTGAAAGAGGGCTAGAGATTTATATAATACTCATTTATTGGATTTCACCACCAGTTCATAACATACAGCAAATGTACTCAATAAAAAGTCCCTGAGGGGCAGTTTTTTACAAATTCCTCCCAATAAAGGGTCAACAACTCTGGGGGGAGGTGCCTGCCTTGCTCTCATTGCCACCCTTCAGTATTTTTTTTAAATGACATGAGATTATCTATTAGCCTATATTTGCAGACTACATCCATAAAGATTTATTTCTTAGTGAGAAAACCAATAAGCCTGAAGATAACACTTTTCAAACAAATGTTGCTTAGGCCTATTATGACTTTGTTTATGCAGCTCTCACATGCATAATGCAATAATATCATGGATGTATCACAATAACAGTAATATCAGAAATGGCCCGCGGGACGCTAATTGAGTATGGGGGACATACAGTGTATTGCAAATCGACACAAGAAGGGAGGGGGCCTCTCCTTCACACCCTCAAGACAACAAAAACACCTGTGTGTGTGTGTGTGTGTGTGTGTGTGTGTGTGTGTGTGTGTGTGTGTGTGTGTGTGTGTGTGTGTGTGTGTGTGTGTGTGTGTGTGTGCGTGTGCGTGTGCGCGTGTGCGTGTGCGTGTGCGTGTGTGTGTGCAATGAGATGCGCTATATTTGGCCTACTCTGCACCACTGTTTCTATGGTAAGCCAAGTGTGTGTTTGTGCATGTGCGCGTGTGTGGGTGCATATTAACAGTAGGGCCTACATACTGTACGTGCATGCATGTACATGCCAAGTTCAAAGACTTCGATAAATATCCCGCACACTGACCATTTCGCTGTTCTTTCTTTAATAAACGACGTTTCGGTACTAGACCTTCATCAGGCAATAAATATCTTCTATCAAGTTGCAGTGTCAATGCAATCCAACAGGATGTGGGATGAACGCTCTTTCAATAACAAAACATATATTTTATATATATATATGTTTTTTAAACTTTATTTTTATTGACATTCCACTTAAAATAAAAAAAACATTTACATACATGTTTTATATTCTTCATACAATGGGTAGCTTAATATACTTAATCTACGTACATGTATTTATTCAAATATATTATGTTAAAGTAAAATAAAACAGATGATTTCTTTTTTTGTGATTAACATTTTTATTCATTTCAATTTTTTAAAACATACAAGGTACACAATTACATAAAACAGCACACATTCTCAAACAGACAAAGACAAAATGATAAAAAAACAGTAATAATAATAATAAAAACAACAAGAGTAAAACTAAT
>NC_085857.1:15868413-15870913 GCF_034702125.1 Engraulis encrasicolus
TGAGTGTGGGCCGTGGGAATTTGGGGCCTTTGCCAAGGGTGAAGCCTGAGAGACGGGTGTGGTGGGGGGTGGGGCGGGGTTGAGGAGCTGGGCAAAGTTGTGCTTGATTCAACCTTTGATCCAGTTGTATCCATTTCATTCCATATTCATACAGAAGTTTCTTGGAAGTTCCATGGGACTCTGCCAAGGCGAAACCTGCAGCCCCTAAAAAGGGATGGGGCTCTGAGAGAGAGAGAGAGAGAGAGAGAGAGAGAGAGAGAGAGAGAGAGAGAGAGAGAGAGAGAGAGAGAGAGAGAGAGAGAGAGATATGTCATAATTATTATTTTCAGAAGGCATCAAAACTGGACTTATATTAATTATATATTATATTAATTATATATATATAATATAATTATATTATTATATTAATTATATATTATAACTTATTTTTGTGCTTGATCTATCCTTTGATACATACCCATTCCATTCAATATTCATGCATACTTACAGTACAGCGATGCATATTGAAGGTCATGGGACTTGACAGAGCTTGAAAGTCCTGCCCCCTATTTCATGGGACCTAAGCTGACCATCTAACAACATGGTTGCGAGTAAATATCTTCTGATCTTAGTCATTATGTGTGCTGGGCTACAAATATGCTGTTTAAGAGGCTAGATAAAGATTATTCATGCAGAAGTATCAATGTTTTGTTCCGAGGCCTTCGGCATGAAAAATGTGAAGAAACACAGCTTTCTTAAAAGTTTGGGGGTTTGTACGAAAAATTAAGCAAAAATATCAGAAACAACATATACAGTATGGAGCTCGTGGCACAACTCGAAGGGGATCGAAATATCATTTTAATACCGGCATTGGATTACATGCTACGATTTTCGGCTAAAAACGCCGTTGAGGTCCCATGAAATCGGGGGGAGTGACGTCACTTTCAAGCTCTATAGGCCATGGGGCCAGTGCCAGGGTGAAGACCACGGCCTTTGAGGCCCTGAGACAGGATGAGGGATGGATACATTTGTTACACAGAAGCAGGGCTTGACACTGGCACCTGCCAACCGGCCAAATGCTGGTAAAACTTGGCTTTGACTAGTAATACTTTCAGTGTTACTAGCCAATATGGCTGGCAGCTTGTTCCTTGGTATGACATACACATCATGCCCTATATTCTGTTGTTTGCCCGTTGTGTATTAATTGTTTATATGTTCAAGAAAAGCTGAGCTTGATTTGTTTTTGCTTGATATACTTCCTTGTAGAAATCATCTTGCTTTGGCACCACATCTTCTGAAGTTAGACGTACATCATCATGATAAAGAAAAAAAAAGCAATATAAAATCTGTGGCTAGTGGAATATCTGAATGGCTAGTGACTCTGGAAAACCACTAGCCACAGTGGCCGGTGGGTGAAAAAAATGTAATGTCAAGCCCTGCACAGAAGGTGTCCGGGTCCTTTAGACCCGGCCTATAGACAAAACACAAAAGAAGGGAAAATTCATCAAGCTTATATTCACTAGTGATTCACTAGTGAATCTCAATGTGAAAGAATAAGAATTCATACTGTCTTTCTCAAGCAAGAACTGAAAACGGTCCAAAAGACCCAAACACCTTACAAGGGTTAAGGTTGCACTTGCCAATATGCTATTGCATATGTGTGTGTGTGTGTGTGTGTGAGAGTGTGTGTGTGTGTGTGTGTGTGTGTGTGTGTGTGTGTGTGTGCGTGTGTGTGTGCATGTGTGTGCGTGTGTGTGTGTGTGCGTGCGTGCGTGCATGCATGTGCGAGTTTGATTGTGATCTAGAAGAGCATGTGAACTGTGTGATGCTGAAACGTCAAAATACGTCAGCAAGGCAAAGTGACAGGGGCCAGGCGGTGTGTGTGTGTGTGTGTGTGTGTGTGTGTGTGTGTGTGTGTGTGTGTGTGTGTGTGTGTGTGTGTGTGTGTGTGTGTGTGTGTGTGTGTGTGTGTTATTTATGTAAGCGGTGTCAAGCAGCTGGTGGAAGCTGTGGTCTAAAATAGATTTTTACACGGCAGTATCATGTCACCTTACATGCACACAATCCCTCATGAACTTGTTTACGCGCCTGTCAGGAGACCAGCAAACATGAGCGTGCGTGCGTGCGTGCCTGCGTGCGTGCCTGCGTGCGTGCCTGCGTGCGTGCGTTGCGTTGCGTGCGTGCTTGTATAATAGTGTGCTGAGTGGATGGAGTCAGTGAAAAGAGCGAAAAAAACAATACAACTAGAAATGCACTCAGAGAGTGCAGACCTCTGTCAAGGAAGCAGTTTTATAGAACATTTGACTATTGTATTTTACACTCTCATTTTTTTCAAGTCTTTCTGCCTTGTTTTAGTGGCATTGAAAAATTGGAATGTCAAAATGCGGCCTAAATGTGTCTGCAATGGTGAAGAATCTATAAATAATAATTTTAAAAAAACCCGGATCCAGATCACCACCAAAATGTAATCACTTGTTCCTTTTGTCATTTCCAACAACTCCTCAACATTTTGCCCAAATAG
>NC_085857.1:15875913-15883413 GCF_034702125.1 Engraulis encrasicolus
TGGAAACATGGGGGGAGGGGGGGGGGGGGGGGTTAAGGAGTAAGGAGAGAGATGGAGAGATACAGGGAGAGGGATGGAGGAATGGAGAGAGGGAGGCCCTTCCTACTGGTATTGTTGCTGAATACCAGATGTGCGCAAACAATGAGGTTCACAGACACAGAGAGAGAGAGAGAGAGAGAGAGAGGGAGAGAGGGAGAGAGAGAGAGAGAAAACACCACATGTTTTCTCTGTGCTTTTTAAGTCATTCAAGACGGCTGTATGATTAAGGGCTGTGTGTGTGTGTGTGTGTGTGTGTGTGTGTGTGTGTGTGTGTGTGTGTGTGTGTGTGTGTATGTGTGTGTGTGTGTGTGTGTGTGTGTGTGTGTGTGTGTGTGTGTGTGTGTGTGTGTGTGTGTGTGTGTGTGTGTGTGTGTGTGTGTGTGTGTGTGTGGGCATGAGTGCGCATGTGTGTGCGTGCATATGCGTGTGTGTGTGTGTGCATGCGTGCGTGTGTCTGTTTTGGGAAGAGGAGGAAGAGAGAAAGAAAGCGAGAGAGAGAGGAGAGAGAGCATTCCACTGGCGCCCAGTCACGATTGCACTGCATACCTTTGAGACTGGGCCCATGCCCGTAAGTGGATATGTCTGAGTAAGAGGAAGAGAGAGAGAGAGAGAGAGAGGGGGGGGGGGGGAGAGAAAGAAATGGAGAGAGAGAGAGAGAGAGATGGCGGGGGTGGAAGGAATGGAGGAGAGCGAGATAGAAAGGGAGAGAGAGAGAGAGAGAGAGAGAGAGAGAGAGAGAGAGAGAGAGAGAGAGAGATGATGAAAGAGAGAGAGAGAGAGAGAGAGAGAGAGAGAGAGAGAGAGAGAGAGAGAGAGAGAGAGAGAGAGAGAGAGAGAGATGATGATGAAACAGAGAGAGAGAGACAATCTTGCGGAGTGCTAAAAGAGTCCGTTAAAGAAAAGAGGGGAGTCCCTCCATCGGAAAGAATGCGCGCAGGAAATCAATAAAAACATAGCCATATATGTCCGTTCATCAATCAAGACAAGAGCAGGGTAAACAAAGCATAAAAAACCATGACGCAAGCACGCATGCAGATATGTGGCACACACACACACACACACACACACACACACACACACACACACACACACACACACACACACACGCATGCATGCACGCACACACACGCGCATGCACGACGCACACGAATGCACGCACACACACACACAAACACACACGTACACACACACACACACACTGGAACACAAAGGATTACATGCCTTCTGAATCTTAGGTAAGCATCACAGCATCAAAGGCTGAACCCCCTATACCCCTATATCCCACCTCCCGCTCCACAGTCTGTGTGTGTATGTGTGTGCATGCATGTGTGTGCGTGTGCACCGTGTGTGTGTGTTTGTGTGTGTGTGAGAGAGAGAGACAGGGGATCCTGAAAGCATGTCGTCTCCCAGTCAGGGGTTATGTAACCTGGGAGATCCAGGTAGCAGACACGCAGGGAAGCCGGCTAGTGGGGGCAAAGGGGTGAGTTGTCTGGGGCCCAGGGAGATGGAGGGCCCCCGAATTGGGTTCTCATTACAATGTATTTATTGGGTGAGGGGGGTCCTTTTCAAATGACTTTGTCCTGGGCCCGGCCAGCGCTGACAGCGGCCCTGCGGACGACCTACGTGCCTCTGGTGGAGGTCCCTTAATCCATCCGCCATCATCTCTCTCTCTCTCTCTCTCTCTCTCTCTCTCTCTCTCTCTCTCTCTCTCTCTCTCTCTCTCTCTCTCTCTTCCACAGACTCTTTTCATCTGAAAAACGTATGCATGTGGCTGTCTTGTTGCCATATCTCTCTCTCCCTCCCACTCTCAAATTCAAATTCAAATTCAAATATGCTTTATTGGCATGCCTATTGGTAACAGTGTTGCCAAAGCGTACAGATAACGTAGAAGGACATTACGGTCAATTAGGAACATTAAGAGTATCACACGCAAACACACATACACACGCACACGCACACGCACACGCACACACACACACACACACACACACACACACGCACGCACGCACACGCACACACACACACACACACACACACACACACACACACACACACACACACACACACACACACACACACACACACACACACACACACACACACACACACACTTGCATTAAGAACATTAAAAAAACACACTCACACGCACATGCACACACACAAGCATAAAACCAGAACAATTCATTACATACTATCACTGTCTCTCCGAGTATGGCATGCTGCAACATATTTTGCTGCTATTTCACAATTGTGTCTTTCTCCAAGAATATAAGCCATCTTTTCATTATCATTTTGTATGTTAAAATTGGGTACTTCTTTTGCAAAGATTAGAAAATATTGCTGCCTAATTTGTTCATATTTTGGACAGTGGAGCAGAAAGTGCATCTCAGTCTCAACCTCATCAGTCGTACAGTGACCACATATCCGCTGATCTCTTGGTAGACATGTTTTTTTGTAGCGTCCTTTCTCTACAGCTAGACTGTGGTCACATAACCTGTACTTGGTTAGGATCTGTCTCTGCTTTGTATCTCTGACTCTGTAGAGATACTCTGCCAATTCATAATTTCTTTTTAGTCCAAGATAACATTCTAGTTTGGATTGTGATTTGGTCTGGTTTTCCCAGTGTTCCAGGTAAGTATATTTGCATTGGTTCATAATTTGTTTTACTTTGATTTGATTTTGAACAGCAGGGATGGTCTGAGGTTGATGGGTTAGTGAGTTAAGAGGTTTAGTTAACTTCAGAACCAACTGACTGAGGGGATTGGTATTAGGGCTAACCTCTTGGGTTTTAAATGCTTGGAACTTTATAGTGTTTTCTTCACTGAAATTTAGATGTGTCCAAAACTTTAGAGATCTTTTTTGTATATTTATCGCCAATGGGAATCTGCCTAATTCTGCCCTTCATGCATTTGTGGGGGTTTTTCTTTGGACTCTGAGGATATTTCTGAGAAATTCTGCATGCAGGGATTCTATGGGATGCTTGTCCCATCTAGTGTAGTCTAGCTTACTGAGTGGGCCCCATACTTCACATCCATATAATGCAATAGGCATAATGACACTGTCAAATATTTTACACCAGATTTTAATTGGAATTTGAATTTTGTAAAAGTTTCGTTTGATAGCGTAGAGAGCTCTACGAGCTTTTTCTTTTAGCGCATTCACTGCAAGATCAAAGCTTCCAGAGGCACTGAGTGTCAGGCCTAAGTATTTATATGACAATGAATGTTATAGGGCGGTGTTTCCTAGAGTGAAAAGGTGTCTGTTTGCCTGCAGTCTGGGTTTTCTCTCTCTCTCTCTCTCTCTCTCTCTCTCTCTCTCTCTCTCTCTCTCTCTCTCTCTCTCTCTCTCTCTCTCTCTCGCTCTCTCTCTCATCTTTCTCCCCATCTCTCTTTCCCTCTCCCCACCAATCTTTTCCACCCTCTCTCCCTCTCTCATTGTTCTTCCCTATTCCCCTCTTCCCCTCCTTCAGTAAGTTCTTACCTCTTCATTGTCTACCCTCTGTCTCTCTCTCTCTCTCTCTCTCTCTCTCTCTCTCTCTCTCTCTCTCTCTCTCAATTCAATTCAATTCAAAAGTTCTTTATTGGCATGACAAAAGAAACTTTGTATTGCCAAAGCATGGTACACAACATATATAAGACAACAATAAGAGGAACAGTAAGACATAATAAAATTATCTCTCTCTATGAAATATTCTTTCTCTCTCTCTCTCTCCCTCTCTCTCTCTCTCGATCTCTAAAAAAAATCCTCCTGCCCCCAGTCCTACCTCCCTCTCTCCCGTGACCCGTACCTCCACCTACAGTACATGCAGAGGCGATTCTAGGGTCAGGTGGGGCCCCAAGCGAAAATACAAAAGAATGAACATTTGAACCAAAATCACCACTACTTTAGTACAGTATGGCAATATTCACTATAGGGACTTGGAGGCCCCAAGCGGCTGCCTGCCTTGCCTGTTGGCAAGATGCACCTCCAGTACATGTCCCTTCCATCTTCCTCCATCTATCTCTCCCCTGCCCCTGTGACGGAGGTCATCTTGCACCTGTTCACCCCCCTCGGGAATCGAACGTGCGACCTCGTCAACTACAACGGTTCGGCAATGGGAGACACAGTACGATACCGCTGGGCCAAGAGACTAGTCTCTCGGCCCAACGGCACGAGACTGTATGAAGCTATCGGAGGGAGGTTTACCAACGTTCCACGCCAACTCTGTGCTAGTTAGCCTCCGTTACACTCTCCCCCTTAAACCTCACTCCCATCCCGGGTCAGCGGCACCACTGTGACGGAGGTCATCTTGCACCTGTTCACCCCCCATCGGGGATCGAACGTGCGACCTCGTCAACTACAACGGTTCGGCAATGGGAGACACAGTACGATACCGCTGGGCCAAGAGACTAGTCTCTCGGCCCAACGGCACGAGACTGTATGAAGCTATCGGAGGGAGGTTTACCAACGTTCCACGCCAACTCTGTGCTAGTTAGCCTCCGTTACACCCCCATCCCTAGCTCTCTCTCCCTCCCTCCCTCCCTCCCTCAGTCTCTCTCTACCTCTATCCCTCTATATCGCTCCCTCTACCCCTCTATATCCCTTTATCACTCCCTCTGCGTGCTCTCCTTCTTTTCCTCTATTCCTCTCTCCCTCCAAACATCTGTCTATCTCCTCATCTCCCTCCGTCCCTCCCTCCCTCTCTCTCTGTCTCCCTCTCTTCCCCATACCTCCTTTTCCCTCCCCCTCTCTCTCTCTTAAGTCTTCTCTCTCCCTTCCTCTCAGGGCAGTCATGGGTGAACAGTGAGATTGCTGGCAGAGGTGTCAAAAGTAAAAGTAAAAGTACTTTTGTGGTTTAATTACAACACTATCACATGGCATTACATAGCTGTTACACCATTTACTCCATTGTAACTCATGGCATAGATAGACTGCGCTGTTACTGAAATACACTGAAAACCTAACAAGGACCCACCACAAACCTGATCCAACCAGTGCACAGTTAGTTGACCGTAAGACGAGTACACAGGTCTACTGTTTACTCAGATAAGTTACTTGTGTGGCAAGGAAACTGTGTTTCTTTTTTTACATTTACTTTTACTTTTGCTTTTGACACCTCTGGTTGCCGGTTTGACTCCTGACCCGGCTCGACTCCCAACTCCCCCCAACCAGTGCTCTCCTCCATCCTCAGCCATGACTTAGGTACCCTGAGCATGGTACCAGAGAGAGTAGAGAGAGAGAGGTTCCATTGGCCCATTGTTTCCGGGTTCTATTATTGCAAGGGGAAGGGGGGGAAATCCCCCTTTAGGCAGACCTAAGGACTGTTCTATTCAATGCTAGGAGTATTATGACACGCCCCTTTAGGCAGACCGGAACCTGGTCATGTTAAGTGCCCATAGCAACCTAAATCATCACCATCATGCTTCAATGACTACCGTCCTGTAGCACTGACGCCAATAATCATGAAGTGCTTCGAACGGCTAGTCCTGTCACACATCAAAGCCACCCTACCCCCCACCCTGGACCCCTACCAGTTCGTATACCGAGCCAAGCGATCCACGGAGGATGCAATTTGCTCTGCCCTCCATCCAGCCTCCACCCACTTGGACAATAAAGACTCATATGTGAGAATGCTGTTCATTGACTTCAGTTCAGCATTCAATACCATAATACCACAACAACTCATCAGAAAACTGGACAAACTAGGTTTCAGCACCTCCCTCTGCAACTGGCTGCTGGACTTCCTGATGCAAAGACCACAAGCAGTACGGGTAGGGAATAACACCTCAAACACCCAGACCCTGAGCACGGGGGCTCGGTAAGGTTGTGTTCTCAGCCCCCTGCTGTTCACGCTGCTGACACATGACTGCACAACGACCCACAGCACTAACCATCTAGTGAAGGTTGCGGATGATACAACACTGGTGGTCCTCATCACCAAAGGCGATGAGACTCAGTACAGAGAAGAAGTAGACCTGCTGGCCAGATGATGCAAAGACAACAACCTCCTGCTGAATGTCAACAAGACCAAGGAGATTTTTGTCAACTTTCAGAGGGTCCAAAAACAACTGCCACCACTGACCATCGACGGCGATGCTGTGGAGAGAGTGAGCAGCACCAAGTTCCTTGGAGTGCACATCAGCGGCGACCTCTCTTGGACCACCAACACTACATCACTGGCGAAGAAGGCCCATCAGCGTCTCTACTTCTTGCGCAAACTAAAGAAGGCAAGTGCTACACCCTCCATCATGACAACATTCTACAGAGGAACCATAGAGAGTGTCGTGTCCAGCTGCATCACAGTGTGGGGAGGAAGCTGCACGGAGAAAAACAGGAAGACACTCCAGCGTGTTGTGAACACAGCGAAGAAGATCATTGGAGTACCACTCCCCTCCCTGCAGGACATTTACACCACACGCCTCACCCAGAAAGCACTGATGATCATCAAAGACACAAGCCACCCTGCACACAAACTGTTCAGCCTCCTGCCCTCTGGAAAGAGGTACAGGCGCCTCCGTTCCCGTACCACCAGGCTGGCAAGCAGCTCAATGCACCAAGCAATCAAGATACTGAACACTCAACCCACTCTCCCTCCACTGTCAGCCTCTAGCCAGCAAGGCCACTGACAACCCCCCCCCCCTCATCCCCACCACCATATCTGCGACTGAACATTCCACCTGCACTACTATATTTGTGACTGAACTTTCAACCTGCACTAACTCAAAACATGTGCGTGCACACACACACACACACACACACACACACACACACACACACACACACACACACACACACACACACACACACTGCTGCTGGTGTACTTGATAGACCTATTTTAATATTTATTTTTCTTCAAAATGCTACTATTACTATGTCAGAACGCTATAAAGGACTTTTTTAGGAAAAGCACAAAAGCACAACAATACCTCTTAATGTATGTCCTCTACAAGTCTTCTGTTGTCCAGTCTTGCACTTTAAACGTCTATATGAGCACTGTCTATGTCCATACTGTCTTATGTCCATGTATAAGTACTGTCTATGTCTATACTGTCTATGTCCTTACCTAGATTAGTCTATGTCTGCATGGGAAAGCAAGAAATGTAATTTCAAATTCTTTGTATGACCAGTGCATGTAAAGAGATTGACAATTAAACCAACTTGACTTGACTTGACTTGAACCTATTACATTGGTATATCTCTATATAGGCTACTTAAAGAGTCTCTGATGGTACCGTCCCACCGCACTGTTCCCTTGGGGTGCCATTGGGGCCAATGGTGCCATTGCCCCAAGTAAATGAAGGATGAATCATTGCACACTGGTATCTTTGCTGGTAGTTTATTTGGTGAACAACGCGTTTCGCTATTGCTTCATCAGGTTCACTCTGACATTACGCATGTCACCCAAAGGTGATAAGGGTGATTACCTGGTCACCTGATTACCTGGGTGAGGCATAAATGCAATTTCGTTGTGTGTGCTGTGCA
>NC_085857.1:15888413-15893413 GCF_034702125.1 Engraulis encrasicolus
ATCTCATCTCTCTCTCTCTCTCTCTCTCTCTCTCTCTCTCTCTCTCTCTCTCTCTCTCTCTCTCTCTCTCTCTCTCTCTCTCTCTCTCTCTCTCTCTCTCTCTCTCTCCCTCTCTGCTCCCAGACCCTTTCATCTGAACACGTATGCATGTGGGACGGTTGTTTGTGTGTAGGTCTTGTTGTCAGTGCTTCAGAGAGAAATGAAAGAGAAATCAGAGAGAAATGCCCTGCGGCTACTGACAACGCGGCCAGACATCGCTGCGAGGGGTGAAGGAGGTGTCTGTCCATCAGTGTGTGTGTGTGTGTGTGTGTGTGTGTGTGTGTGTGTGTGTGTGTGTGTGTGTGTGTGTGTGTGTGTGTGTGTGTGTGTGTGTGTGTGTGTGTGTGTGTGTGTGTGTGTGTGTGTGTGTGCGCGCGCTTGCGTGCATGTTTTTGAGTCTGTGTTTGTTTGTTTGTCCGCTTGTGTGTGTGTGTGTGTGTGTGTGTGTGTGTGTGTGTGTGTGTGTGTGTGTGTGTGTGTGTGTGTGTGTGTGTGTGTGTGTGTGTGTGTGTGTGTGTGTGTGTGTGTGTGTGTGTGTGTGTGTGTGTGTGTGGGGGGGTGGATGAGTAAAAGGCATACATAAGAGAGTCTGTATGTGAAATGTCTGGGCATGTGGTGTTTGTGTTTGTGTGTGTGTGTGTGTGTGTGTGTTTGTGTGTGTGTGTGTGTGTGTGTGTGCGTGTGTGCGTGTGTGTGCGTGTGTGTGTTTGTGTGTGTGTGTGTGTGTGTGTGTGTGTGTGTGTGTGTGTGTGTGTGTGTGTGTGTGTGTGTGTGTGTGTGTGTGTGTGTGTGTGTGTGTGTGTGTGTACGTGCGTGTGTGTGTACGTGTTTGTTTTTTCATGTAGCCTACACCTGTTCATATGTGTCTATGTGCATGTGTGCTTTGCAAATATGCACACACTGCATCGGAGAACACCATGTTTCAAAACTCCAATGTACCACCATCCAGCATACCTGGTCATCTAGAGTTTCCATGTTAGAAACACACACACACACACACACACACACACACACACACACACACACACACACACACACACACACACACACACACACACACACACACACACACACACACTGGTTGATTGAAGTGTATAAGTGGAGAGTGCAACGTATCTCTCTCTCTCTCTCTCTCTCTCTCTCTCTCTCTCTCTCTCTCTCTCTCTCTCTCTCTCTCTCTCTCTCTCTCTCTCTCTCCTCTCCATCACCTCTGTTGCCCTCAATGTGATAGATCTTCCCCAGGCCAAGTCACTTGCAGGCCTGAACAGCTATTCTTAGCCTATTCTGAGTGTGTGTCTGTGTGTGTGTGTGTGTGTGTGTGTGTGTGTGTGTGTGTGTGTGTGTGTGTGTGTGTGTGTGTGTGTGTGTGTGTGTGTGTGTGTGTGTGTGTGTGTGTGTGTGTGTGTGTGTGTGTGTGTGTGTGTGTGTGTGTGTGTGTGTGCGTGCGTGCGTGCGTGCGTACGTGCGTACGTGCGTGCGTGCGTGCGTGTCTTGAGCAACTGGATGGCATAAATTGATAGATAAGGTAACAATTGCCCTCTATCACACAAAAGGACTTACGAGAGAAAGGCCAAAAGATTTAGAAAGCTTTGCACTGTGCAATATTTTCAGTAGTTTATTTCCAGAATCCATGCTGTCCATTCACATATGCGATGGAGGGAGGAAAAGAGGAAAGCGGAAGGGAGAAAACAAGAGAATGATGGGAGATGGAGGAAAAGAAGAATGAAATAAAAGAAAGATGGTGTGGAGGGAGATGGAGAGAGAGATAGAGAGAGAGAGAGAGAGAGAGAGAGAGAGAGAGAGAGAGAGAGAGAGAGAGAGAGAGAGAGAGAGAGAGAGAGAGAGAGAAAAGGGAGCAAATTTAAGAAAGATGGTGGAAAAACAGGGACAGGGAAGAGGGAGGGAGTAAGGGAAGGGAATATGAGGGGGATGAAAAGAAAGAAAGATGGGGTAGAGAGAGAGGGGTGGTGGGGGAGGGAGAGAGAGAGAGAGGGATGGTGCTGGAGAGAGGAAGAGAGGAGGAGAGAGCGAGAGGGATGGTGCTGGAGAGAGGAAGAGAGGAAGAGAGGAGGGAGAGAGAGAGAGAGGGATGGTGCTGGAGAGAGGAAGAGAGGAGGAGAGAGAGAGAGGGATGGTTCTGGAGAGAGGAAGAGAGGAGGAGAGAGAGAGAGGGATGGTTCTGGAGAGAGGAAGAGAGGAAGAGAGGAGGGAGAGAGAGAGAGAGAGGGGGGGATGGTGCTGAAGAGAGGAAGAGAGGAGGGAGAGAGAGAGAGAGGGATGGTGCTGGAGAGAGGAAGAGAGGAGGAGAGAGAGAGAGGGATGGTTCTGGAGAGAGGAAGAGAGGAAGAGAGGAGGGAGAGAGAGAGAGAGAGGGGGATGGTGCTGAAGAGAGGAAGAGAGGAGGGAGAGAGAGAGAGAGGGATGGTTCTGGAGAGAGGAAGAGAGGAGGGAGAGAGAGAGAGAGGGATGGTTCTGGAGAGAGGAAGAGAGGGAGGGGCATATGGGGGGAATCAGCTGTTGCCTCAGTGTTGCAACATCAAGGCTTCAAGGCATGAATATATGGGATGAATCAATTCCCAGCATGTGTGTGTGTGTGTGTGTGTGTGTGTGTGTGTGTGTGTGTGTGTGTGTGCGTGCGTGCGTGCGTGCGTGCGTGCGTGCGTGCGTGCGTGTGTGTGTGTGTAGGGAGATAAATGCGATGTACTACTTTACACAGCCCCCATACCCCCATATTCCCCCATTCCTCTTCTCCGGAGAACAGATGCCTTGATGTTTCAGCTCTCTCTCTCTCTCTCTCTCTCTCTCTCTTTTGCTCTTTCACTCCCTCTCTCTCTCTCTCTCTCTCTCTCTCTCTCTCTCTCTCTCTCTCTCTCTCTCTTTTGCTCTTTCACTCCCTCTCTCTCTCTCTCTCTCTGTACGCGTGTGTGTTTGATGCTTCAGCTCTGCGGGGGACAAGCACATGTTCTTGGGGTACGAACAGTACAAGAGACGAGGCAGAGAATACAGAGAGTGCATCAACTGGAACAAGAATGGGTCACCGAGTTTAGGAAAAAATAATCGCTGTAAAGAATATCCAATAATGTGTCAATGACATCTCGAAAACCAATGAAAAATTAGACTGAGTTTACATTAATTCATGTCATCATATCAGGGCGAGTAGCTAGAACTGAACACTGTGAATCCTTGTTTCTCAATGCTAAATCTGCACGTATGCGAATGCTTACGTGGGCTCCGGCGTCTTTGAATCCTTCCACCTACGAAGACGTATTGCAGTATTTTAATGTAACTGGACAGTGCATTCGTGATAGAAACAATAAAGAAACAGGTTATTCTAAACCAGCCCTTAAACACATCAATAATGTCCTGTTTGGAGTGCTACGTTGACTGTGTTATCTGTTGTTTGCATGGTGCTCTTTGGTGAAACGCTTAATCCATTTAAAATATACTTCAATACCAAGACACTCATCTTCTGCAAAGCTCAAAATTCCTTTAGTTTATGGGCATAGCATGATTAAAACACTCCATCTTGTTTTCGGCTAAAAGCCTTCATCAGGAAGTGAACATTCACTGTTGTGCGCCTATTAAGTTTACAGAAGATCAGTGTCTTTGTATCTAAGTACTTTTGAAATGCTTCAACAATGATTCAACAGTGTTTGATCACTGTCATGGCAACAGAAACATCTGGTATTCTGTTTTCTTTTTAACTTTCACAATGATGTCAAACCAAAAAGTAGCGGAAGAACAAAAAGTCAGTCCTCAGGCATTGCTTTGTTTTTAATCATAAAACCACCTTTTCCATAAGCTTGAAAACAAAATCCTTGTTTACAACTAGGCCGTAAAAAACACTTGTGTACGAAAGAAAATGTGGCTATCGGTTTTATTTTTCTAACTCAAAATTGGCTTTGTTTAGATCATTAAGACGTTACTGTGTACTGTCTTTTTTGGGTCTTTTAGACTTTATTAGTGACAGGACAGTTTGAAAGAGAGAGAAAGGAAATGTTTGAGAGAGAGTGGCGGGGAAGGGTTGGCAAAGGACCTGGGCCAAAATTCGAACCCGGGTCGGCCGCTTGGTAGCATACCTGTCAACCATCCCTAATTTCCCCGGAAACTCCCTAATATTGACTCATTTCCCGATTTCTTCCCAATTTGATTTTTTTCTCGGAAATTTCCCGTATTTTTCACATTATCAAAAAAACACAGTCGATCCAGTAGGCTATTTATAGGCTACCCACGGCCCTGTCCGACGAGCCACACCCCCTCTTGAAGAGGGGGTCTTGCTTATCAAGCTAACTGCCAGAAGACGGTATGCCAGATACCACCAAGAATTGATGTTCCTTAAAAATACGAGCTGTCAACCTCGAGCTCCGTAGCGATTGTGCGCCCACTCTTTTCCTCAGAAACCGTCAGTTCATGCAACGCATAAACAGCCTCGGAACAGCGAATCATGTGATTAACCTAATCACAACCTGTACCAGCACAAATTTTTGCACGAACAGACAACTTGTGCGACAAAACAACAAGAAGAAACTCATTGCGCTCATTTCATTGTTTTGTTTTCATTGCATTGTTTCTCCACGCTGTAAAACGTGTGCTGAGGGATTTTAGACAGGGTCTGTCTTTGCACGTGCGCTGTTGTGAAAAGCAGTGTAGAACGCACCGTCCGATCTGTCTCTGTCATCCCATTGACTGTCAAAATTTGGCCTTTAGAAAATGTCCCGGATTTTGGCTTAAAATATGGAAATTTTCCCGGATTTTGGGGACCTCAAAGTTGACAGGTATGCTTGGTAGACGTGTGCCCTACCATTAAGCCACGGTAGGGTCCTGTGTACTGTCTTCTGTCGTTGTGTCACAGCATAGCAGAGGTGTCAAAAGTAAAAGTACAAGTACGTTTGTGGTGTAATTACAACACTAGCACATGGCATTACATAGCTGTTACACCATTTACTCCATCGTAACTCATG
>NC_085857.1:15900913-15913413 GCF_034702125.1 Engraulis encrasicolus
AGGTAACTAATAAACATGAATTCGAACATTTATTCTGGTATTTTGTTGGCAATTGAACTATTGTATAAAAGCAATATGACCCTCGTGGTCGGGATGATGTGCACTGACATCCTCCCTGGTGTGATTGCCGACGGCACTCAGCCTTCGGCTTCGTGCCTATGGCCGAACCACACCAGGGAGGATGTCAGTGCACATCATCCCTCCCACTCGAGTCATATTGCTTAAATACTACTGTGGGCGTTGGTAGGCTTGTCATGAGCGCAGAGGGAGTTGGCAGGCTTATGTGCCGTGTACATCGAAGGCGAACTAAACGACCTGGGTGGCGGAAGTCATTGTTTCTCTATGCAGGGAAGGCGAATAAAGCTACCAGAGCGAATTCACCAGGAGCGAAGCTTCTTGAGCGACCAGGGCGAATTTTGACGATAAAACTCAAGCTAATCTTAAGCGAATTCGCTATGACGCGGTTCGGCGAAAACCAATTGGAAAGTTCATATCGAGGAATGTCCCAGGGTGTCAAGACAGAGCCATTATGTGATTAGCTGAATCAAACTTGTCAGTGCAGCGTCCAGAGCGAATAAAACGAATTCATGGCGAAACTTCTTCAACCACCCCAGCTACCTGGTTCGCGTAGGTAGTGCCCAATGTACACGGGGCATTATGATGAGGACAAGGGGGGCTTTGTACGAATAAGGTTGAGAATCACTATTCTAAATGACATTGAGTTAACACATCTTATTCACATTGTACTAGTGTTTCTCAAAGCGGGCGCTACAGCCCCCAATGGGGCTGGACCTTAATAGTAAGGGGGGCGTTGGCAGGCTTAGGATGAGGTCCAGGGGGTGTTTGTTCAAAAAAGGTTGAGAACCACTGCATTGTACTATGCATTAACAAAGGGGCAATATAGTGGCTATTTATTACAGTGGAAGGGGGACCACAGAGGTGTAGATCAGGGGTCAGGAATCTGTGGCTCTAGAGCCACATGTGGCTCTTTTGGGATCTGTATCTGGCTCTTAGGCCTACAATGGGTTGTCAACCGTCCCTTGAAATACGGAATCATATTTATAAACAAAGTATGGGTTCCATATTGAGCTGAAACGGGACACAGGACGTTAAAATGTGTTAAAATGCAGGAAATTACATCTAAGAAATACAACATTTTCCCCCACCATAATGAAGTTAACAGTTGGCAATCCACTTACCTTTTATCAATAAAAGCAATAACTTGACAGTGCACTCTTAAATTGTGGGGCTTAATTGAAATACATGATTTCAATTGTATTCACTGTTTTTAAAATGGTTTGGCTCTCACGAAAATGTATTTTACAAAATTTGGCTTTTATGGCTCTACCCAGCAAAAAGGTTCCTATTTATTACAGTGGAAGGGGGACTACAGAGGTGTAGATGAATGAAAGTGCTAAAAGGGGTCTATCAGTGACCCATCTCTGAACGTCTGACACCTCTATCCACCATGCAGGTGAGAAGGGATGTGGGATGTGCAGGTGGCCAGGTGCCAGGTGACAAGGAGAGGACAAGGGGAGGAGAGAGAGAGAGAGAGAGAGAGAGAGAGAGAGAGAGAGAGAAAGAAAGAAAGAAAGAAAGAAAGAAAGAAAGAAAGAAAGAAAGAAAGAAAGAAAGAAAGAAAGAAAGAAAGAAAGAAAGAAAGAAAGAGATAGAGAGAGGGTGGGAAAGAAGCAAGAGGAATTGAAGGAGGAAGGATCGGAAGTAGAGTGATAGTGAAGAGGGAGAACGAGAGAGAGAGAGAGAGAGAGAGAGAGAGAGAGAGAGAGAGAGAGAGAGGGAGGGGGTAGAAGCAAGAGGAATTGAAGGAGAAAGGGAGGGAGGTAGATCGATAGTGAGAAGAGAAGATGAACGATAGAGAGAGAGACAGAGAGAGAGAGAGAGAGAGAGAGAGAGAGAGAGAGAGAGAGAGAGAGAGAGAGAGAGAGAGAGAGAGAAAGAGGTGTAAATGGCCAGGTGTGATGTTAAAAGAAGTGGACAAGAAAGGACAGGCAGGTCATGGATGTGCTTGTCGCCTCCCACAGCTGTTATTTCAACTTCGAGGTTTGAGGAGTATGTGTGCATGTGTGTTGAGTATATTTGAAGATATTTCTTCTACATGAACAGAAGTGTGTAGAAATGTGTGTGTGTGTGTCTGGGAGGGGGGGGGTGTTCTGAGACAGAGCAGACAATATGTGAAGAAAAATGTGTGTGTGTGTGTGTGTGTGTGTGTGTGTGTGTGTGTGTGTGTGTGTGTGTGTGTGTGTGTGTGTGTGTGTGTGTGTGTGTGTGTGTGTGTGTGTGTGTGTGTGTGTGTGTGCGCCCGCGTGTGCATGCGTGTGTGGAGGTGTGTGTGTCTATGTGCTGAAAAAAGTTGGCAATATGTGAAGAACCGTGTGTGTGTGTGTGTGTGTGTGTGTGTGTGTGTGTGTGTGTGTGTGTTGCTTGCGTGCGTGTACTTTTGGGTTGTGTGTGTGATTTTGGGCTGTGTGTATGTATAGCAAGTGTGTTTATATATCCCTGTATATTTCGAGCCAAAACACGTGAGGTGTTTTCCCAGAACTGCCTCTTTTGGCTCCTGTGAGCGTTTTATCTCTGCACTCAGGTGTGTTTTGTGAGCAGTGGCGGAACAATTGCACACAGGGCCCCAGGGCAAACCACCTATAGGGCCCCTCCATACAACCTGCCATGGTCACAATAAGGCCCCCAACAGCAATACAGACCCCCCCCTTAGCTCTGCCCCTGTCTGTGAGGCACAGGTGATCCCAATTGTGAAGTGAAGTGAAAGTGAAAGCCCATTGGGAAACTCCAACTCCCATTGTCATTGTGACACAGCACTCCACAGCACACAAGTGAACACTGCACACTGCACACAACGAAATTGCATTTATGCCTCACCCGTGCAAGGGGGCAGCCCTCAGTGGCGCCCCATGGGGAGCAGTGCGGTGGGACGGTACCATGCTCAGGGTACCTCAGTCATGGAGGAGGATGGGGGAGAGCACTGGTTGATTACTCCCCCCACCAACCTGGCGGGTCGGGAGTCGATCCGGCAACCTCTGGGATGCAAGTCTGACGCCCTAACCGCTCACCCATGACTGCCCATTTCACCCATGACTGCCCAATTGCATCATTATACAAATGTAAAATGTTTTCCGTATACAGCCGAGGAAAACAATTAGGAGGTCGCTTCTTTTTTCTGTTTTTCTGATTTTACTATGGATTGGTAGCCTATGTACACGACCGTACGCACACACACACACACACACACACACACACACACACACACACACACACACACACACACACACACACACACACACACACACACACACACACACACACACACACACACACACACACACACTCAAACACACACATTTCATTTCATTATTCATTCCTCACTTCTTGCACGCTGATTTTCTTCCAAGTAAGATTTCTATCAGTTTCCTCAGTCGGCAACTTTAATGTGTGTGTGTATGCCTACATGTATGTGTGCGTGTGTGCATGTTCTCTATGCCTGCATGTGTGTGCGCACGCCTGCACGGTGCGTGTGCATACACTGTGTGTCTGTGAGTCATTGGTTTTAAAATAAACTCCAATTTTTCCTGATTTTTTTTGTTTTTATTCACAGACTTCAGGAGGGCTCAATATCGCAGTAGTAACTGGAACGGATGTGACCATCATTAAAATAAGGTGATAAGGAATGAAAAAATTGAATGTGCCATTTTAAGATTCCTGAGCACACACACACATACACTCACGTACACGCACGCACGCACGCACGCACGCACGCACGCACGCACGCACGCACGCACGTACACACACACACACACACACACACACACACACACACACACACACACACACACACACACACACACACACACACACACACTCCCCCTTCTGTGCCTACTTTTATATGTTCGTGGACGGAAGCAACACACACACACCCGAGCACACACGTATACGTACACGCATGGCCGTAGCCAGCCATGTGAAGTAGCCGAGGTCTATGATGCGCGCGCAAAGCGCGCGCCGAATTTTTATTATTAATATAAAATATAAATTAAAAATGAATTCATAAAATAAATAAATATAGGCTACACAGGCCTATATATAGGGCCCTCCTCTATGAATGTATAGGCCTAATGTGAAATAGTAAATATGTAGACATGTATAATAATAAATATGTTGTAGTTTTCAGCCAACTCAGCCTATTCCCTTTGAATGGCTATGCTTTGGTATCATGCCTCTTTTATTATAAACAGCATCCTCCCAGTCAGTAAAGCCCTTTGTAAGGAAACTAAAGCTTGACCCTGAAGTTGCAAAATAAGCTACATCCTCAGATGGCAAGTTGCTCAGCCATTCATATTTTTCTCCCAATGAAATTACACTTCAGCTGTTTTCCTCCAAAGATACAGGGATAGCTCTGTAGTGCAAACCACCTATTTTGGAGTAAACTTTTTTCTTCCTAGAGTCGCATCAAACGTTTTGTTTTTATTTACTTGTTATAGTTCTTCACAAGCGCAGAGGACAAAAGTCTTTCAACGAGAAAGAAAAGTAGCCTATCCTCCGCGCTCCTGAGCCATCTGATGCGTCACGGCTATGCAGACACAGTAGTCACGGGAGCCTCTTCAGGTGTGGATATTTTACTGCGATTGACTCTGACGAAGACGTGGCAACGTCGATAGTCTTGGCACTTGTCCAAATTAACAGGAAAATATCCACACCTGAAGATGTTCCGGTGACCTCCTCTGTCAGTGTTTATCCTATGCTTTCCAATTTACAATCAATTACCTTTCACGGATATCCTGCTTTTACCTTTATGCAGCAGCTGATGCAGCAGCCGGCCTTCTTAAAATAATGACTCAAATGGCTTTTTAAGAAACCATAGCCTACTTGTTACGCATGAGCTTTATGTAGGCTATACAACGGTTGGCTTTCTGTCAGCGGAGATGTCATCAAGCGCGGGCTTTCTGAAAGCGGAGATCTCACCAAGCGCGTGCTTAATGGGCGCGTTCGTGACGGCACATTACTGCGCAGGCTGCACACGCACACTTTGCCATTTCAATGCATTTTTCCAACCAGAAAGCATGGTAATTTTGCTTTGCGCAATGCTCTGTCACGAACGCGACCAAACACTTGCGATGTCGGCTGAGTTGCGTTCTCTCCCACGAGTCGCACCACTTGCGATATTAATCAATCTGGTTTACTCTCAAAAACAGAACACAAAGGCAAAACTAGAACACATAGCTCATGGATGTTAACCACAGTTTGCAAAGGACGCTTCACAAAGGTTTATAGATGTTTTTGTGTGTTTCAGTTGGTCATATTTGCCGTTAAAATAATAATAATAATAAAAAAACCTCTCACGATAGGCGAGGTCCGGACCTCGGTAGCCTCAAATGTAACTACGGCCATGCGTACACGTACACGTACACACACACACACACACACACACAAACACACAGAAGCCAAACCCAATGACAGGGCTCTTTTAACTGGATCTCTTACATCCTTCCTGCCCCCCCCCCCTTCTCTCTCTTCTTCTATCTCTCCTTTCATCTCTCCTTCAATTGCTATCCCTTCTTCTATCCTTCCATTTTTGCATCCATCCATCCGCTCCGCAGCCTCTGAAGACCACTTCACAGGGAGCAGCCTCCGACTTTGCTCTCTCTCTCTCTCTCTCTCTCTCTCTCTCTCTCTCTCTCTCTCTCTCTCTCTCTCTCTCTCTCTCTCTCTCCCAACCCCCTCTCTTTTTTGCTCAGTATTAATGCAGGTTAAAACAGGTTTCATTTCATCTTTCTTTCTTTCTTTCATTCTCTCTCTCTCTCTCTCTCTCTCTCTCTCTCTCTCTCTCTCTCTCTCTCTCTCCTCTCCCCCCCCCCCCCCCCCCCTCTCTCTCTCTCTCTCTCTCTCTCTCTCTCTCTCTCTCTCTCTCCCAACCCCCTCTCTTTTTTGCTCAGTATTAATGCAAGTTAAAATAGGTTTCATTGACTGTAAAGTGTTTGTGTTGTTGTACCATCAAAGTAAGGAGCATGATTTCATTTAACATCTCATGATTCAGCACACCTGGGACAAGTTAAAAGAGGGAGCATGTTGCTAAGCTAAGCATGCTACACGGATCCATTGACTTTCACTAGCTTAGCGACATATTCCCTCTTTTAACTTGTCTTTCAGCAAGACAACGCTTAACATGAAAAATAAGACACTTTACCACCTTTATAAACCCCAGCCAACGATTTTAACTGTATTAAGCCCCAAAATAGTGGCATACCCCTTTAACTCTGGATATTCACTACATGAAATAACATGAACATTAAGTGAGAGCCCACCTGGGAAAATCCCCTTGGCATTGTGACACAGCACTCCACAGTACACAGTGTTCACTGCACACAACAAAATTGCATTTATTCCTTACCCGTGCAAGGGGCAGCCCCAAATGATGCACCACAGGAACAGTGTGGCAGGACGGTACCATGCTGGCACCAACCTGGCAGGTTGGGAGTTGAACTTTGTCAACCCAATATTCACAGCTACAGTATTGGCTGTTGAGCAATGTGCAAGACCTTGTTCGGTAACACTTTATAATAAGTACCCCTTTTTAAGCATAAGTTAAGCCTTAGATAAGCCTTATTTTAACATTTGTTAACCCTTAGTGAATCACGAGTTAGTCATTATGTAAGTATTATTTCTCATTTCTTTATCATTAACTACTACCGTTAGTAAATGGTTTGTGTGTGCTGATGTAACTGTTCTATTATAAAGTGTACTTATTATAAAGTGTTACCCATTGTTCCTGTTCTGCCCAGAAGAGAAAAACAAGCTACAGTTTTGCAAAACAGGAGAATTGGATGTAAGCAAGTTGAAGTACACCAAGAGTAGTTTATGTATCAATGTAAAAAGCTCGTCCCCTGGTCCACCACATGTTGAACAGTAAAGGGACACTGTGCAGGAAATGGTCAAAAAAGGTACTGCAACTATGCTGCTCATTGAAACTGGGCTGCCTATTGCCAAATTTGATCTTTACATGAAAGTTTACTTAGTATTAAACAAATATTTTCTAGTATGGTCCAAGTACAGTCATTTTGCAGCTAAAAATGGCTATTTTTGGAAATTCAAAATGGCGGACCATGGAGAAGATGTATGAAAAGTGCAATTTGTCCAGTCATAATGAATACTTAGAATTTGATGGTAGTGATAAGCATTCATGAAAAAGGTAACATTAGTGAATGGGCAGCATGAATTCTGGAAATAAACAACTAAAAATCTCACACAGTGTCCCTTTTAAAAAAAACAACTAAGTTACAGTTTTCTGGGGGAGATTTGGCTTGGTGGGACCCGGGTTCGGTTCTTTCCCATGGTTGTGTCCTGACGCTTCCACCTCTCTCTCTCTCTCCCTCTCTCTCTCTCTCTCTCTCTCTCTCTCTCTCTCCCTCTCAATTCCTGATCCATTCTTGGCTGTCCTCAACACAGGCCAATGGAAAAACACTATATGGGGCAGCCGTGGCCTAGTGGTTAAGGAGATGAGCTTTAGATCAGAGGGTTGCCGGTTTGAAGTGGCATTACCTTTGGTTCCACTACCCTGACGTGCGCTACTAAAACATCATTGACCCAGCCACTCACCAGTGTTTACACATAGAGAAATATGTTAGCGTACACACAAAAAGTGAACTTCCATGTTGCAGCCGTGGCCTGATGGTTAAGGAGAAGGGCTTTAGAGTTGCTTACTCGAATCCCTTCCAGTCTCGTTCTCACTCTATGGGCTGAGGTGCCCTTGAGCAACCCCACACTGCTCCAGGGACTGTAACCAATACCCTGTACTTAAAGGGACACTGTGTGAGATTTGTAGTTGTTTATTTCCAGAATTCATGCTGCCCATTCACTTATGTTGCCTTTTTCATGAATACTTACCACCAGCATCAAATTCCAAGTATTCATTATGACTGGAAAAATTGCACTTTTCATACATGAAAAGGGGGATCTTCTCCATGGTCCGCCATTTTGAATTTCCAAAAATAGCCATTTTCAGCTTAAAAAATGACTGTACTTGGACCATACTAGAAAATATGTGTTTATTACTTAGTAAACTTTCATGTAAAGATCAAATTTGGCAATAGGCGACAGTTTCAATGAGCAGCATAGTTGCAGTACCTTTTTTGACCATTTCCTGCACAGTGTCCCTTTAAAAAGAAAAACTGTTAGTCGTCTTAGATAAAAAAAGGGTCAGCTAAGTGTTAAGTGTAATGTAATGTCATGTTTTGTGAAACAACAGAATAGGATGTGAACGCTGAGTGGGTGAACGCTTGCTTCTCATTACAGGAACATTTGCTTCCCATTACATCATCGATTGCATGTCACATTCCATCTCTGTTAGTGATAGGACGCAATATTCACAGAGAACGCATGGGGGCCAATCAAAATCTCAGGGGCTTTTCCTGGCCAATCAGTGTATCTCATTTCTGTCATTGACCAATCAGTGTCTCTCTCTCTTGGGGGGTTTGGAAGGCGAGGCAAGTGGTGTAATCATTCACTCGTCCGTAGGTGTTTGACGTTTTGTCATGGAAATCGTTAAGTTACAAGTGTGCAATGAAATCATGCCAAAGCGCATGAAATGTGTTCCAGTTTCCCACGCGTTATCACACACACACACACACACACGCACACACGCACACGCACACGCACACACACACACACGCACACACACACACGCACACGCACACACACACACACACACACACACACACACACACACACACACACACACACACACACACACACACACAATCTCTGAAAGTCATGGATGTTGCCAACTTTTTTTCCCCGTTTATTTCGTTCTTCAGAAACAGCTGTTGGGTGAGTTGTTCCAGGAACATTGTTCATAGTCAGGCCAGGGGTGAATTTCTCAAAACCAAAGTTGCTTACTACATTAGCTACTTTGTTGTTTTCAATGCATTTTCCCATTGGCAACTACCGAAGTTGCTAACAGGCTAACAACTTCTCTTTTGAGAAACTCACCCCTGGTTCGGATTTAAAACCAATGTGAGGGGGTCAAAAACAAACCAAACCTCAGCAAATACAAGAGATTGCAGTGTGCAATGGTTTTGAGACTAGACCTTTTCTAAAGATTTTTTTGTGTGGTCTTTTTCGACTTTATTTGATAGGAGAGTGTGAGAGGTGGAGAGTAAGACAGATGGGGAAGGGGTCAGCAAAGGACCCGTGCTGGAAACTGAACCTGGGTCAGCCGCATGGCAGGCGAGTGCCCTATCGGTTGACCCAGTGGTGTAGTCTACGTAGAACGCAGGTATACGGAGTATACCCACTTCTAAATTTTAGGGGCTTCAGTATACCCACTTAAAATTGATTGATCCATTATTTAGAATAGCATAAATATATACAGTATACATACTTCAAAAAAGTTAGAATATTCAGTATACCCACTTCAAAAAAGTAGACTACACCGCTGGGTTGGCCACGGTAAGGCCTTGAGACTAGAAATTTACTTATGGCAGGACGAAGGAGTGAGTTGAATATGTGATTCCCATTTGTTCCCATGATCAGAGAACATCCTTATAATGCATTATACACTTAGCTGATGTTTCTACTATCCAAAGCAACTACAGTTATTTTTAGACAATACAGGATATTGGTTACAGTCCCTGCAATGTGGGAGTATACAAGGGAGAATTAAACCTGGAACCTTGCAATTTCAAGACAAAATCCTTAACAATTAACTCACAGCTATGAGTTCACTTTTGCAAACAATAAAAGTAAAATCTCTGCTTTTCATTCCATATCGAATGGATTCATAAATTTGATTCAAGTGTTGTGTACATTTAAGAAAATTGAGAACATGAAAGAACATGAATAACTTAATTGCTGTTTCCAATTTACACTACAAATTCAACACAGCCCTGTCCACCACCCACACACACCCACCCACCCACAGTCTTCAACCCTGCCCCCTCAGGTATTGGTCCTAGGGCGGGCCGATCAGACAATTGCCTGGAGCCAGGGGGTCAGGATTTGGCTGATTAGCTTCGCCGATTAGCAAGGGACTTCCTCGTCGCAATTCCACCACCACTTCGCTCAAAGAGGGTGGACGCGATTGGTGGGTGCGCGAGTTTAGTGTTGGGCACACATACCTATACAGGTGTGTGGTTGGGCACCTCCATGCATCCAATGCCCGTCTTCCATATATCTTTCTGGTCAATCGTAAGTCAGTCATTAACGTGGCACGTAAACTGGTGGTAGAAACGACTCCATCTTTGAAGCTGAAAAATTCGTTCAATTTTGGCTGAATTCACTAGCCTAGCATTTCCCATTGAAATGACTGGAGGCGGGACTTACTCACTCTCTCCAGTTCTTATACTACCTCCATGCCTGGAGCGGCACCCGAGAGGGGGCGTCACCACCACGAAACGCCGCACCAAATGACAATTGCGAGAATCACCTTAAAACATGTTTAAACAGTTATAAACATATTGTAACTGGAGCCATGAGGGGTTATGTGGGGTTATGTGCTTGTTCACAGGCACTTCCGATATGGACATACAGAGAAGTATTCAAACCTGCAACCCTCTGATCTTTTTTAAAGTGAAAGCCCATTGGGAAACTCCAACTCCCATTGTCATTGTGACACAGCACTCCACAGCACACAAGTAAACACTGCACACAACGAAATTGCATTTATGCCTCACCCGTGCAAGGGGGCAGCCCTCAGTGGCGCCCCATGGGGAGCAGTGCGGTGGGACGGTACCATGCTCAGGGTACCTCAGTCATGGAGGAGGATGGGGGAGAGCACTGGTTGATTACTCCCCCCACCAACCTGGCGGGTCGGGAGTCGAACCGGCAACCTCTGGGATGCAAGTGTGACGCCCTAACCGCTCACCCATGACTGCCCTAATCTTAAGACCACTGCCCTTACCATTAGGCCACGGCTGATGGCTATTCGCTAACATCTCTTCCCACCTTTCAAAGCCTCTCAGGCAGCCCCCTCTCCGGCATGTCTTTTGCCTCTCACCTTGCCTCTTTTCCAGGACTCCCTACTCACCATAGCAAGGTAGGCCCCTGTCCCCCATAACAAGGTAGGCCCCTCGTAAAAGGGAAGTCACTTGTGCTCTAACCTTCTTGGTGCGTCCAGTCCAGGACGGTATACAATGTAGAGTAACTGGTCCACTTCGGAAAGACTAGGCCAGGGATGACTGGAGCACTCAGATACTTTTTAGTATTTTATTGTGGTGAAAACATAATGACTGACGTTTCGACGGTGTGTGCGTCTTCTTCAGAGTTGGACTCTGAAGAAGACGCACACAGCATCTGAGTATCTGAGTGCTCCCTGTCATCCCTGGCCTAGCCTTTCCGAAGTAGACCAGTTACTCTACAGGGTAGGCCCCTGTTCCCATTCCCCCGGGGGGCTTCTGCATGTCTCTCCCCTCCCTACCAGACTCTCTACCGGGCTCCCTCATGTGTGTCTCTCTCCTCTCTCGCACCTCTCCATGGTTCTCTCTCTACCAGGCTCCCTCATGCATGCGTGTGTCTCCCCTCTCTCGCCCCTGTCCATGGTTCTCTCTACCAGGCCTCCCAAGCGCCCTTCATCCCCTCCCAGGGCCTCTCCAGCATGTCTCACCCCTCTCCCTGGCTGTCTCTCTTCCCTTCTCCTCCTTCCCCTCTCTCGCCCCTGTCCATGGCTCTCACTACCCTTCATCTAGGGCTGGGAGATATGGAAAAAACACTGGATTACTTTATATCACGATAACGATATATATCACGATATAGCACAATTACATACGTTTCCAGTTATTCTCTTTATTTGCTCTTTATTTTTTCATGTCGCAAAACAACCTTTCTTTAAAATGGATCTTTTCATTGTTATTTTTACAGTTAGGCTGCATGAACTTATAGTGTGTATTGTGACAACATGAACATGATGATATTCAATTGTGTACAACTGATAAAATTACTGTCACGATATAAACGATATAGGAGAAAGGTCACGATATACACTTTTATATCACAATAACGATATATATCGTCATATTGCCCAGCCCTACCTTCATCCCCTCCCAGGGCCTCTCCAGCATGTCTCACCCCTCTCCCTGGCCGTCTCTCTCCCCTCACAGGCTTCTCTTCCAGGCCTACCCCCTCCCTCCCTCCCTACCAGTGGCACTCCTCCAGGTCTCCCTACTACCCGTACCCACCCTCTCTGCCCTCCCTCCCTCCCAGGGCTTCTGCACGTCTCTCTGATCCTATACCAGGCTGCCTACCAGTGGCACTCCTCCAGGTCTCCCAACCCGTACCCAGAGGCGATTCTAGGATCAGATGGGGCCCCAAGCAAAAATGCAAAAGAATGAACATTTGAACCAAAATCGCCATTACTGTGGTAAAGAGTGGGTTGTTATTAACTATCTAGAGGCTTGGGGGGCCAAAGCGGCTGCCTGCCTTGCCTGGTGGCAGGATGCGCCTCTGCCCGTACCCACCCTCTCTGCCCTCCCTCCCTCCCA
>NC_085857.1:15925913-15933413 GCF_034702125.1 Engraulis encrasicolus
GTGGATTGTCAGAAGCCCTTGATTGGACGGTTCTTTACGTTCATAAAAGCAAGCTGCATGCTGTCGACTTTGGACATTCCGGAACACACTTTGGCACACTTATCCGCTGATGTAGATCACTCAATTTATTCGCTGCTGAGAGCACCCTGCCCTACTTCACTTTGCGCAGCGACTTTTTCACACCATGAAATATGATAACATGTAAAGCGTACGTGTCATAACAGCATTTATCTTTGAAGACTTCGGAAGAAATGCCGTTAGGCTTGTGTTATTATCAAAACAGCATTCATTGGATAACTCGCGGTAACACGTTCCTATTCCGCCCTACTGTGAGATTGTGTAACCACCAGATTTATACATGGCTGGGTTGTTTTTTTTTCAGCGCCACGTAGGCCTACCCAGTCTTGCAAGAAAATAACGGTTTGTCCAGACCACTTGAAATCGAAAGTGTGCATAATGTGGGCGAGGAGCAGACTTTTAAAAGATTGGAAAAATTCCTCAGCAGCAAGTTATGATCTCATACGCCGTCCTGTTTTTCAAATCAGTCGAAAGCACTCGTCTGCATAACGACAAAATGTGGTTTAATAATAGACAGTGCGTTCAGAAAAAAACAGGAGACAGACTGTAACTCCAAACTAGGCTTCCGCAGCACTCTCTGTCACACTGTGCTGACGCAGTAATGGGCCATTAACGACAGCTTTGAAATAAAGGCCTGAAGAAAAAAGCATTCCTTCATTTCTTTTTAAATGTCACCCCCTGCAACTGTGTAGTAGGGTGGGCTAAAAACTCACACTAGACGTGGGAGGAATCATAGGCTACTGTCCTTTATCATTTGGTCCTAACACATAACACTCACAGTGTGGAGAGGTGTTTGCCAGTGAAGTATGCGTGTAATCTTACAAAGTCTGCTGGATTTAAAACTTTTCTCCCCTATAACCATTTGGTCTTTGCTACAGTTGGGTTGCATCACCACTGTGATTCATGGCGTCAAGGAGAATGTAACAACAATAATAACCAAACCACAGGCATCGTTGTGTTATTACAATGTCAGAAACTGTATTTGGCAATTTTTAAAACAAGTGCATACATGTACAGCTAAGTAGAAGCATTTCAGTTGTTTTGCCAAGTGCTCGTAGAATATTAGTCACATTCTATGATCAACCAAGAACTGCCACCAGGTCTAGAGAGAGTACACCGATAGTTGGCTTTAATAGAGAGAGAGAGAGAGAGAGAGAGAGAGAGAGAGAGAGAGAGAGAGAGAGAAAAGAGTAAGCGGACATAAGCCTGTTTACAACTGTCTGTGAACATACCTTTTTTTATATCCTCAAAAATAAAGAAACACAATGTATTCAAAAAAAAATCAAGAAGAGAAAAAAAATTATACAGCCACGTTTATGAAGTGTCCACTTCCCTTGTGTCCATATTTACATGTCCAGAAGAAGAAAAACGAGGGGGAAAAAAAGAAACCAATAACAAGAGTCTTGATTGGGCTGTGGTGGTGGTGGTGGTCAGTAAGCCATGATGTCATATTTTTAAACTGTTTATGTAAATATTCTTGGTTGGCTGGCTGGTTGGTTTGCCTGGCAAAAAGGGCAAAAAAGAAGAAGGAAAAAAAATGCCATAGGTGGAGGAGTTGAAAAAGGAGTGGAGTTGAGTCGAGGGGAGAGATTGTGTACTGGTATGTTGACAAGGACAAGGAAGGGGTGGGGGTGGGGGTGGGGGGTGCTTGGGTCAGATCAGTCTCTGGAGCATTTTGTACTTCCTCAATGGTCCCCACATCAAGGGTCATTCTCCATTATTAAACGATTCCATGGACAAGGAAGGATGAAATGGGGGGGGTGGGGGGTTCGGGCCAGTTCATGTGAGCTGAAATCTGTGCTGTTGATAATGTTGTGTTTGTAAAAACAGAAACCCAAGGGTTTTGAACTTCCTTGCTCCAGCAGCCACACATGACATCAAGGGGGAGGTGACCGAATGGTCAATGTGTTGCTGTATGTGGTTGTTTACAAACAAAAACACGAAGGGTTTCTCTCCTTTTTTTGTACTTCCACAAGCAGTCAGTCAATGTTGTCTTTTCACGATACCCGTGTTGTGTTTGTGTCAAAAAAACTACAAAACCCAAGGGCCTCCCTCTCCTTTTTGTACTGTACTTCCATGTATACATCCCCTCCCATCAAGGCAAGGAATCAGATCAGTCAATGTGTTCATGATATCTGTGTTGTTATTATGTCTGTCTGTAAAAAAACAAGAAAAAAAACCCTCAAGGGCCCCTCTCAGTTTGTACGTCCACATGGATGATCAGTAAATGTGTGTTTGATGATATGATGTTTGTCAAAAACAACAAAACAAAAAGGGGTCCCTCTCCTTTTTTTTCCTTTTACTTTCACGCACGTTCCCAATCAAGGGTTCGAGAAAGTCCCACCAGTTAATGTGTTGATATCTTGTGTTATGTCTGTTTTTTTTTTTTTTTTTTAAACACACAATCTCAAGGGTCCCTCTCCTTTTTTACCTTGACGTCCCCCGCCAGGATGGTGGCGATCTCGCCCTGCATGAACGCCCAGGGCACGTTGGAGCCCACCAGTGGGCACTTGTCTCCGCTCGGGCAGTACACCTCGCCCGTGGCCCCTTGCTGCTTGATGCTGTCGCGCGAGCACGGGAAACAGAACTTGTGCGACGCCACAGACGGGCACTGCACAAAGTGTGTGTCCTCGAGACGCTCGCGACACAGCGTGCAGCACAGGGGGACGCCGCCCGGCGTGCTGCCGCCGCCGCCGCCTACGGAAGAGTCCGGAATGCTCTGAGGGTGCCCCGAGCCGCCTTCGCCTATCGCGACGTGCGGGCCGCCCAGGACTTCGCGCTGCTGCACCATCCGACGCTGGTTGGCAGAGGACGGGGACAGCGGGCTGCCGCTGTTCCTCCGCCCGGCGCCCCCGGGGGTGGTGGAGTGGACCTGGTTGCCGTCTTTCGGGGAGCCGCCGGTGCCGGCACCGGCGTTGTCCGCGGCCAGGATGAGGGCTTGTATGGGCGACTGGCCGTTCTGCGCGTTGTTGTTGTTGTGCGCCCCGGCGTTTGGCCCACTGGCGGCCTCCGGTGGCGTGGTGCGGGAGTGCGGGGAGATGGTGGAGGGCGGCTGTTGGGGTGGTGGGGGGTGCCCGGCGGGGGCGAAGCCTGGCGGCAGGGCTCCGGGGGGCATCTTGAGCACCTCGGAGGGGGACAGGAGCCAGGGTTGGCCGCCGGGACCGCCGCCGTCACCGTTCATCTTGGACGCGGAGACGCCCCCCTCGCCGTCGGGCTCTGGCGAGTTTTTCCGTTTCATGCCCCGCGGGTGCTTCCCTCGGTCTGTTGTGGGTGGCGGAGGAGGGGTGAGGGTGAGGGGGTGGTGAGGGATGAGTTGAGATGGGAGGGAGGGAGAGGGGGAGAGAGGGTGGAGGGGAGGAGATAGGTTACAGGGTTAACAACATGCTCAGCTCTGCAACACTCAGCATAGCTCACAGCAAACGCAAAAGCAAAGCTCCAGGGTCCGTCCACTGGTGACTGACTGGAGAAGTCTAAATAGAGAGCAATCCATTTTAGTCCACCCACCCCTCCTCTTCTCTCGTCTCGACTCCCCTACTCTCCTTTCCTTTCCTTTCCTTGGCTCTACGCGTGACCTGTTGTTGACACAGATTTTCCTTACAACAGCCAATTTCACTCCATCACACTAAGATTCTCTCTCTCGCTCTCCTCTGAACTGAGCTTAACGCAATCGTCTCTATCGTTGTGCAATATTACACAAGTCAGCATTCTGTCGTGTCGAAACCTGAAAGTCTAGCACTGACCCAAATACTGTATGTGGCTATGAATGTTACAGTTGGCATTTTCGCACTGCGTTGGAACAATGTAACAATGGCTTAAAACACTGCACGATATTCCTTGTTGACGCAACGTGTTTAATAACTTGCACACAGCGTCGAAAATACCCCAGCCACTGATAACAAAATAAGGAAACGCTGGTTTTGATTTCAACACACACTCGCTGCAGATTTTTATTGTTGACCCCGACTAGGTTTAAAAACTTGCATGGAGCGTCGACAAGATCACCACTGGGCTACTAATAAAAATGGAGACGTTGCTTTTGATTCACTCACTCTCTCACACACACACACACACACACACACTACCTGATTTTGAGGAAGTGGCGCTCGGGTCGTACATCACCCTCTGTTGCAGGGCCGCGTGGTCCTTCTTAAACCTGTTGTCGAAGGTGGTATGGAGAGCCATTATCTCGCGCACGGTCTTGCCCTTGCCAATCCACTCGTCGCGCTTGTGCCCGTCTCCCATGTCCGACATGCTATCCGGTCTGTGCTTGTCCTTCATGTCATCCGACCGCTTGCCTCCGTGATCGCCCCCCTGGCTGGCCATCGCCATCACCCCCATTTGTGTCGGCCGGCCGTTCAACGCGTGTACGCCGGGCGGTAGACTCCCGTTAACCAAAGGCACCAGGTTGGGAGGAACGGCGCTAGTCCTGCGGGGGTTGGGACTCTGGCGGTTCAGCTCCGGCGGCTCGTCGGGTTTGGGAAATCCGTTTGGAAGGGGAATGCCGTTCGCCTGCCTGCCCGGTTGGTATTCCGGACCCAGCCGTGGCGGTCTCTCCGAGGCGAGAGGGTAGCGGTCCAAATGCTGGGGAGGGCGAGATCCAGGATCTCCGCTCGAGTGATTGAGCGCCTGGATTTCCTTCCCCGACGGCTTGCCTGGTCCCGGAGACCTGCCGTCCTGAAATCCGTGAACGCGTTTCAGCTGTCGAGCCGTCTCGATGACGAACTCGATTCGGTCGGCTCCCTCGTAATTGACACATCCCCTGCAAACGGGCTCGGTAAAATCCCAGATCATAGCCCACGGCATGCGGGGCAAGTCGCACAAATAGCAGGACTGCCTTCGTGAGGCAGCGACTGCCGCGGAGGACATGGCTTTCAAAAGAAGCACGGCAGCGGCAGCAGCAAAAAAAACAACTAACTCACAGATCCTTGCTCCCACCGTCGATCAAATGTGTAGCTTTTCCCTTACGACGCACAAAAACAAAGAATTCGCACGATACAGTTGCAGCTGTTCCTCCAGCCCCGAAGCCAGAAAAAAAACGGCGAAGTTGCTCTCAGAAGTTCATGGTGGTGTGCTCTTTACTACGGCGCGTCTCTATCTGTCTCCCTCTCACTACTACTCGCTCGACGGCCAGCTCAATGTGCGGTGACGTCACGAGCGACACTAAACTTGCACCTCCAGCTCGAGCTCTATTTACTTGATTCTTCGACAACCTCCGACAGCGCATGCTCCGTCCTCAGCCTGCCTGCTTTCGCTCTGTCAGTGCCAAGGATAGCCCACAACGTGCGCAAGCCTCAGAGAATATAGTCTAATTAAAAACCTCAAAGTGTTCCACTTTCCATATATTTTTTTTTGCACAGCACAATCTTGCTGCCGTTGTCACAAAACCCCTAAAGCCGAGGTAAGGATAAGGGAATCTGATCCAATTTTACAGTGTGTTTATGGCCACAAAACGCCGACCTTGCTGTTTTCGTGCGCGACAAAAATTAACCTTCAAATCCCCGTGTCATGGCGAATACGCACTGGGCCAACTAGGTGAACTGTCAACTCGCACGTGAAGACTAGGCTATAATAAACAGGGTCGGGTACATTTCAAAAACACTTTACATCGCAGAAATAGTAGCTAGAATATCAGAATAACTTACTAACAGATCTCAAGAGAATACAGAGTGCGTAATAGGCGCACAAAACAGCTCACAGTTTCTCCAAGACTCATCAATTTTCTGCGAGTTGGTCTTGACCAGTTGGAGCATGCGTCGTCCTGTCTGCATGTTAAATGGCACCTCGAGCTCCATTTAGCAAGTCCGCTCCCCACATTCCCGCCGAGCTGCCAGAACAACGTCACGAGGTTGACTGCCCCCAGCTAACCATCCAAAGCCACTAGGCTTACTTCTGTTACAGCAGAATAAAATCAGTGGTTTTCAAAGTGGGGGCCGGGGACCCCTGGGGGACCGCGGCAGACTGCCAGGAAAAATGTAGCCAAAACTATCTCAGTGGAATCCATTTCTTTTTTATAATGTTTATGCCTTGTGCTTTCTGTTGTATTGCAATGGTTTAGGAATGCACCAACTTCTGAGTTGTGAAACCAAGAGCACAGAAAAAAATATTGTGTCACAGCCTATGTTAGGGGGGCCTTGGCTGGAATTTACCGGTACATGGGCGGCCTTGTCTTAGCAAAGTTTGGGAATAAATAACTGGGGCCAACCATGAACCATCCAAGAAGGCTGGCTGTTAAATTATACATTTTATATTTGTCTTTCACACTGATTGCACTGTTAAACCCAATTGTCTCCTTTTACAAAGCACTGCCCACCAAGACAGTTTCGGGGGCAACAGCGCCACCAACAGCCAAGGGTTATCACAACAGCCAAGTGTTAAGTGTTTCATATAGGGCTTAGGTCTGTGGCGCCATATGGTTTCAGGTCTGCCCTGAGGTAGCTGTCAACTTGTTGACATTTCCTCCTCGTAGTTTCGGTTTCAGTCAAGTGAAATGACAGAGGTATTTTTCTGAATAGCGCACCGAGCTATTTCAGTAGCCAATTGTCTTTGTAGTTGTGGCTGACATTTGAAATGGATAGATTCCGAAAGAAGGGGATTTTTTTAACAGGGGATTTTTTTGTTCAGTACAGACAACACAAACATAGTCCTACTACAGCTACCATATTCAAGTGTGACATGCTTATTAAACCTTCATTGCCGTTGACTTGAAATGGCCAGTTAGGCCTAGTAGGCCTATAGACTATGTTAGACCTCTTTGTTATCTGTTAAAATGTCTTCATGTCAGCTGATAAAATAAAGACTTACTTCCTTAAGTGTTTTTAGAATAGTATCCTGAAATCAATTTCCATTAGTTGATAAAGAACATGGTCTTGGTCAGGGCTCTAAATTAACACTTGCAAACTAGTCAAATGCTGATGAAAAGTCAGTTTGGTTAGTATAAAATAAAGCTCACTAGCCGCTTTGACTCCTTGGTGAGTGTGTGTTTGGCTAGTACGATAAACATCTATTAACTATTTTGGCTGGTGATGAAAAAAGTTAATTTAGAGACTCTTGGCTATATGCATAGTCTACGTACAGTACTTCTGTGCCCTTTGAGTGCACAAAGCAAAAAAAATACTGTTCGGAAAAGGAAAACACACCAGTACGTGCACAAACATACCATAGACGATTACTCAGTCTTACTCAACACCATGGTAGGGCCAACTTCATTAATCATGATCATGACTCATTTAAACCATGCACTTTGAGTAATGTTATTGCTTGCACATGTAGGCCTATACTGTGTAATTCCCCTATATGCTGTAAGGCATAAGGCCAAAGCATGGCATGGTCCACCACCCACCCGCGCACACACACACACACACACACACATACACACACACACACACACACACACACCTCCCCCGAGGTTGTGAATGGAGGCAT
>NC_085857.1:15935913-15940913 GCF_034702125.1 Engraulis encrasicolus
ACTCATTTGTACTTTTGTTTTTTAATGTTTTTCTGGCTTTCTCTCTTTTTCACATTCGCTCACTAACTTAAATATTCACCAACTCATTTACTCACTGACTCACTGGGCCGACTTTTTCAGTTTTTTTTCTCTCTCTCTTTATCCTTCTCTCTTTAATTTTAACCACTTGTGCATATTTTCACTCACTCATTCACTGTGCCGCCTCAGTCAGTCACTCACTCACTCACTCACTCATCCGCTTCACTGTCTTTACCTGACTTTATTTCTCTTTTTTGATAACTTTATTGCTTCTTTCTTTCTTTCTTTCTTTCTTTCTTTCTTTCTTTCTTTCTTTCTTTCTTTCTTTCTTTCTTTCTTTCTTTCTTTCTTTCTTTCTTTCTTTCTTTCTTTCTTTCTTTCATTCTTCCTTACTTTCTTTCTTTGTTGTTTTCTCTCTCTCTCTCTCTCTCTCTCTCTCTCTCTCTCTCTCTCTCTCTCTCTCTCTCTCTCTCTCTCTCATGTTCTTGTCTTATGTCAGTCGTTTGACCTCCTCAAATACTCAGTAACCTGCTCTTCTTCCTCTGAGAAGCTTTGCCTCTCTCCTTTTTTTCTCTCCGAGTTCTTTCTCTCTTCCTCCCACCCCTCTCTCCCTCCTTCCCTCCCTCCCTCCCTCCCTGCCCCTGTCTCTGTCTCACTCGCTTTCTTTCATGTCTTTGGCTACACTGTAAGTCTCTGCATGCCGTGGCCTGATTTCCTTCCTGCAAAATGTGCCATTGTGTGTGTGTGTGTGTGTGTGTGTGTGTGTGTGTGTGTGTGTGTGTGTGTGTGTGTGTGTGTGTGTGTGTGTGTGTGTGTGTGTGTGTGTGTGTGTGTGTGTGTGTGCACGCAGGGGATGATGACTGGGTTTCTAGGCCCCATGCATGCGTGCGTGGGCGAGAGAAAGTTTTTTGCCGCAGAAAGAATTCCAGTGACTGCGAAATAGGGTGAGGCAAGAAAGTTTAGTCAGGCAAGACAACAAACATAGACGGAGAGAGAGAGAGAGAGAGAGAGAGAGAGAGAGAGAGAGAGAGAGAGAGAGAGAGAGAGAGAGAGAGAGAAAGAAAGAAGCCAAGCCTTAAAGCCCTGGAGCGACAGAGAGGGGGATTTGTTGTTACAGGCACTCAGGCAGTTGCGATTGCGTCTCTGAATGAGGAAGTGAGATATTTAGTCACGTAGCAACACCACAAACACACCCCATTTACTGCCATGCTACCCCTAGGCTTACACCACCCACAGGGACGGATTACTGCGCGGGCCTACCGGGCACAGGCCTGGGGGCCCAAGAGTCAAGGGGGGCCCTGAATCCCAAACTTCTATCTCTGAACAATACGAAAGTATATTTTGAGTAGTATGCAGTATATGGAAGTACATTTCATATATGTTGAATGGTATGCAGTATATGGAAGTACATTTCATACGAAAGCACGTAGACGTAATTGTGATATATGAAAGAAACATGGACAAACTATCTGAAAATACATATGAAATATATGTTGACATTATGACATACATGGAAATACAGTACACATCTAAGAAATCATAGAAATAATATAATATGGAAATGGGAAATATTTTATTTAATGCACTTTGACTCGGTCATTGTCTTTTTGGCAACAACAACTTAATAATGAAATGTTTTAACGGGTTAACACTGCAACATTTGCTGTGGCACCGAAGGTGCTTTGAGCTTTGACTGAACATGTAGAGAGCTGTATCTAAGATTATTTTAGAGCGTATATGACTCTGTGGTGTTAATTCAACAAAATTGAACACTAAAATCGAGTTGGACCACATATTCACTCTGAATAGTGCTGAGTTAACACTGCACCACCAAAGCAAGGCTAAGGTGTAGTCAGTGGTCGAGTTGTAAAATCAAAGCAGGAAAGATAGTCAGAGATTTTTTTAAATTTTGAAAATGTAGTCGTTAAAAGTGCAATTTTAGCACAATATGTGAAGAAGGGAGGCCTGTTTTAGTGGGGGATGATTTTTGACCATTTTGATTGAGGGGGATGATTTCAGACCATTTTCATTGTTGGGGGGGGGGGTGGCATCCCCCACTCATCCCCCTACAACTCGAGCCCTGGTAGTAGTAATAGTAGTAGTAGTTGTAGTAGTAGTAGTAGTACAGCAAAGCTGTATCTGCCATGCTCGCTTGACTTCCCTGCTCTGTTCTGTTCAGTAATGTAAAATGTATCTATGATGAAAATCGACATATAATCAACAATGATAAATTCAGTCTGTATACGCCACCCCATCTACTGTGGCACCACCAAAGCAAGGCGAAGATATAGTAGTAGTAGTAGTAGTAGTAGTAGTAGTAGTAGATGTAGTAGTAGTAGTAGTAGTAGATGTAGTAATAGTAGTAGTAGTAGTAATAGTAGTAGTAGTAGTAGTAGTAGTAGTACAGCAAAGCAGTATCCGCCATGCTGGCTTGACTTCCCTGCTCTGCTCTGCTCTGCTCTGCTCTGCTCTGTTCTGTTCTGCTGTGCTCTGCTTGGTGCAGCAGCCTCGCCCATTCGTGGAAAAACAAACCCGTGCAAAGGCAAAGGCGAAGGCAGGGCAGGGCAGTCCAGCTGGCGCCCGGCCAAAGATCACAGCCTGCCATGCCTGCCTGCCTAGCTTTGCTCTGCTCTGCACTGCTTTGCTTTCTCTCTCTCTCTCTCTCTCTCTCTCTCTCGCCTGTCTCCCTGCTTGCCTTCTCTCCCTGGCTTCCCTTCCCCTCCCCTCCCTTCCCTTCTCTTGCCTCCCTGCCTGCGTGTGCATGTCTGTGTGTGTGTGTGTGTGTGTGTGTGTGTGTGTGTGTGTGTGTGTGTGTGTGTGTGTGTGTGTGTGTGTGTGTGTGTGTGTGTGTGTGTGTGTGTGTGTGTGTGTGTGTGTGTGTGTGTGTGCGTGTGTGCAAGACAATGAGCAAGAGCAAGTCTGCAAAGTAGATTTTGCAGCAGGGCTCGACATTGGCACCTGCCAACCGGCCAAATGCTGGTAAAACTGTGACTAGTAACAGTTTCAGTCTCATTAGCCACTTTAACAGGTAACTTATTCTTTGGCATGGCGAATCACTAGTTCCATCAATTGTGGGTATTTAAATGCAGGAATGTTCTATTTTAAAAATGACTCGGGAAAACACTGTGCCTAGTAAGCAAATTCTTTTTACATACATTAGGACTTGGTCATTGCTATGCTGGTGACAGCTAATTTATAACAGGGCTATGACATAATGGGTTAAGATAAGGTCGAGGGGGTATCGGGAGGCTTATGATGAGGTCAAGAGGGCATTTGTTAAAAAAAAAAAAGGTTGAGAATCTCTGACGTAGAGGGTAGTGATTTGCCTACCCTCTCCTCGTTTGTCTGTCCCCTGCCTTTCCTTGATGCCTTCTCTGCCTATTTTGCTTTTCTTCCCTGGCTGTTTGTGTGCTGCTCTGTGTATGCACAGGATACACAGACAAGAGAATGAGAAAGAGCAAGCAGACAAAATAAATTTTACAGTATTCACTGAACACTTAGAGAGTAGTGAGTAGAGAGAGTAGAGAGTAGTGATGTGCCTGTCCTCTCTCCCTGTGCCTCCATGCCCCCCGCCCCCCTCCCTCCCTCCCTGTCAGCCTGCCTGTCTTGCTTTCCTGCCTGCCTGTCTTGCTTTCCTGCCTGCCTGTCTCACTTTCCTGCCTGCCTGTCTTGCTTTCCTGCCTGCCTGTCTCACTTTCCTGACTGCCCGTCTTGCTTTCCTGCCTGCTTGTCTTGCTTTCCTCTCTGCCTGTCTCACTTTCCTGCCTGCTTGTCTTGCTTTCCTCTCTGCCTGTCTCACTTTCCTGCCTGCTTGTCTTGCTTTCCTCTCTGCCTGTCTCACTTTCCTCCCTGCCTGTCTCGCTGCCCTCTCTGCCTGTCTTACTTTTCTTCCCTGACTGTCTTGCTGTGTTCTGCGACATGTGTTAGTATGAGCAAGAGCAAGCCTGCAAAGTACATTTTTGCACCTTTTTACAGAATAGTGATTTGCCTGCCCTTCTTATCTGTATGCCCTCTCTGTCTGTCTGCCGTCCCTCCCTGTCTGCCTTTCTTTCTTCGCTTGCCTGGTTGGCTGGCTGGCTGCCTGGGTGCTCCTGTGTTTGCACCGGATGGACAAGCAATGAGCAAGCGTCCGTACAGCATATCCATTCACTGTTGGCTGTGCATAGTTTCAAGTCAGGTCAAGTCAGCTTTTATTGTCAGTTTCTTCATATGCACAGGCATTACAAGAACATTGTATGCCATTTTCACTCATTATTTACTATGTTGCATGACTGACTGATCTTGATTTGGATACCCCCTGTCTATACCCCCCACCTTGGTCTTACATTTGAACAATTGGCAGCAGCTGTTTGATAGCTTAACATCTAACTACAGTTAGATAGCAGTCTGTTTTCATTGTGCATTGCCAAGTGTACAATAATGTCAATAAAAAAGGTCTTGAACTCATTTACTGTTATCCTGGATATCCTGTGGATCCTGGTGGAGTTCAATCAGTGGTCACTGAATGATTTTCTTCATAGAATATAGACTACTGTAAAGGCCTACAGGACCTTATTGGTGTATATAAATCAATGAAACTCAAACAGTGGTCACTGAATGTCTTTATTTCTTTAGTTCGTCTGTCTCAATGTTTCCCAAATTGCAACCACGGTCTCACACTTGAACACTTGTCACTTTTGACAATATTGTCACTTGACAATAAAATATCTTTATATCATGAAATCATTCAGTTCTTGAAAAATGAAGGCTCTTATCCTGGTGGCATTTCATCCAATGAAACTCAATCATCGGCGGTCACTGAATGTTTTTTTTTTCTCTTTTTTATTTTTTTATAGTAGGTCTGTCCCAGGGGCTTTAATTGCAACCATGGTCTCACACTTGAACACTTGTCACTTGACAATATTGTCACTTGACAATAACATATTGTTATATATTGAGGTCATTCAGTTCTTGAAAAATGAAGTTCTCTTATCCTGGTGGCA
>NC_085857.1:15948413-15963413 GCF_034702125.1 Engraulis encrasicolus
ACTGAAATCTATTTAATGTTGTCCCATGAAAAGATATACTTACAAATCTGAGAGATTGAAGAATTTTCCAAAACATCACTCACTCTCACTTCCCAATTGTCTTTTTTATATAATTCTAACTGTAAAAAGCAAACAAACAGTTTATAAATCCTTCATGCAATGTAAAGCAGTGTTCTTATGGGCGCTGCTCTTGCGGCGACTGCACCGTATATCGTGGGAATGAATTTCCCCTTGGGGACAATTAGGTTACTACTACTACTAAAGCATGTGAACATGATGTGTAAGTATTATGTAAGGGTTAACGTTCGGCGAGAAGGTCGCTACCGTGGAATAGCAGCACGACAGAGAGAATCTTTAGACCCCGACGTGGAGCGGAGGGGTCTTGTTCTCTCTGAAGTGCTGCTATTCCACAAAGCGACCGACTCGCCGAACGTTAACCCGCTTAGTATATGGATATACTTAAATGATTCACACATGGCGGGGACATTTCTTTAGGCCTATTTAATGTTAAGTTTATTATAGTTTTTCATGTCAAAAGATTGTTGCTGCGCAAAACAAAACAGTGCCGTTGTGGAACACCGCTAGGCAACAGTAGCCAGGACAACAGGTGTTGTCTATCACAGCAGCTGATTAGAGTCTTGTTGAAAAGTCGCTTTAGCAGTGAAAAGTCTTGTTGCCATTGACAGCGCTCTGATATAGACCAACCCGTCCGTTATCGAAAAATAACAGACGTGCGAACGTTGGGGAGCCCCATTGAAATGAATGGAGCATTCGACCGATGACGTCACACCATATAATAAATATTATTAATATTCCTATAGACTACTGCAATTTATCCCAATAGAACTGTATTTAGCAGACATGTTTGATCTATTCTGCATTCATTCTTTTTAGGGCATGATCTCTCTGTCCGTGTCACTATCCTGATTGTAGCTTGCACCTGCTAAGTCATGCTCAGCTAGGGCTCGTATTGGAAACCCCCTCACTTTCACTTCTGCATTTGTTGTCTGTATAACGTCATTAGCAGCAGCAGTGGTTCTCAATCTTTTTTGAACAAACAACCTCGTAGCCTCATCGCAAGCCTGTCAACGCCCCCTTGACCTCATCATAAGCCTGAGTATTAAAAAAAAGGACTAATGCCCCACAATGGCAACTGAACACTGCCCCCTCTCAGCTGTATCCCCCCCCCAGAGCTCCCCAACGCCCCATTGGGGGCTGTAGTACCCCTTTTGAGAAACCATAATCTAATACACTGTACATCAGTGCAAGTCATGGGACAAGCCTGCTTCACTAGACAAAGCAAGAGTACACGTGACTGCAGCCAGTAAGTGTATTTACTCTTTATATAAAAAAAAATAATAATAATAAAAAAACTAACCCCTCTTTGCAACTGCACTTGTTGTTCTGTATATCTCCTGTGCACTTTGTATTTGCTTGTGATGTTGGCTTGATTATGTTCTCTTTTGAAAGTCGCTTAAAGCGTCTGCCAAATGCAATGTAATGTAATGTAATGTAATATGAAGCTGACAAGGGGGAACAAAGGGGTCAGTTGTCCCAGGCCCAGAGAGGGTGGAGGTGCCCAGGACAATTGGGTCCTCATTACATTGTAAAGGCTACATGAGATGAGATTGTCTCGTGCCCAGTCGGGGCTCTCCGCGGCCCTCTATCGCCTTTTTGCCACTGCCGGTTTTCTGGTAGGCCTACAGCTCGACATAGCGCGACTGCAACTGCCTGCAACTTTTTGCGTTTCGAATAGGCACGACACAGCTCAATCAAAGAGGAAAAAGTGGTGGCCTTGTCGCGCTGTGTCGAGCTATAGGCCTACCAGAAAACTGGCAGTGTAATAGAGGCATAAGTAATTATTATTAATAATAATAATAATAATAATTGTATTTGTATAGCACTGTATTATACAAGGCATGTAACTCAAAGTGCTTAACAAATGGGAAAACACATCATTGTTAGAGATGGATTTAAAAGGAGAGGTATAGAGGAGAGGCAGACATAGCAGGATGGCAGAGGAAGAAGAGATAGATAGAGATTGTAGAGTCATAAGGTAAACGTAGGTTGCTCTGTTTGGCTATATTTAGCAGACGTTAACAGACTTCCCATCAATTCAGCATTCATTGTTTGTTTTTCTATGATACATCTGTACCAGGGCTTGACACTGGCACCTGCCAACCGGCCAAATGCTGGTAAAACTTGGCTGTGGCTGGTAACAATTTCAGTGTCACTAGTCAATTTGGCAGGTAGTTTATTATATGATATGATGTATCAGAATAGTGCATACTCTGCACTTTGCCCCCTGTATATCAATTGTGTATCAATTGTTTGTAAACGTTTGAGAAAAAAGCTCAGTTACTCAGTTTCTATTTGTATGATTTATTTCCATGTAGAAAGCTGTGCACACATCTTTTTGCTTTGGCACCTCATCTTCTGAAGTTAGAAAGCGACATGATAAAAAAAGACACAATATCAAATTTGTGGCTAGTAGAATAGCTTAATGGCTAGTAACTCGGGAAAACCACTAGCCACAATGGCCAGCAAGCGAAAAAGTTAATATCAAGCCCTGATCTGTACCCGTATTACTATCCTCGCCTGATCACACCTGCCAGGTCATGCAAGGGCTAGGGCTCGTATTGGAAAAATCACTCACTCGCTCCGGTATCGCTTCCTATTGTTTTATGACCAGGATGCAAATAGCGCGCGGGTAGTTTGCACACCTGTTGAACAATGACATTTCCTCCCCTTTTATGACATTACACAACACACCGTCACTCTATATTTAGTCAAGCACATCGATTCAAAAGGGAACAGCAACAGTGGATGAAAACAAGGTCATGTGTATTTTTTTTTTCAGTAATGTTTGTTTCCCACACGGAAAGATATAGAATATAAAATATAGAATATAGAATATAGAATAAATAATGGTGCCTACATCGTTAATTTACTTCTAGGCCTACTTTTACTTTGGCCCACTATGTACATACTGTACAGTACATGTATGTATGACAGACATACGTATACACAGACTGTGTATGACTGCTTAAATGGCACATAGGCCTACTACAAAAGTGGGCTATGTCTTCAATAAGAATTCATATCATTTGTAACGGTAGATTTTCATAATATCTATGTTTTTCATATGGGCTATTAATAACCAGTATGAGCTATGACCTATTCAACCCTCTCTCTCTCTCTCTCTCTCTCTCTCTCTCTCTCTCTCTCTCTCTCTCTCTCTCTGTCTCTCTCTCTCTCTCTCTCTCTCATGTTTTAGGGATGTATGTGTCCTCTCTCCCTTTTCCAATCTCCATCTCACTCCTTTCCTTTCTCTCTCATTCTTTTCATTCTATCCTCCCTCCATCCCCCATCTCTTCATCTGTTCATCCCTCCCTCGCTATCGCTCTCTTCCTCCCTCCTCTATCCCTCCATCCTGGCTTGGACACGATGCAAACACGGGACGTTGCGCAACCCACTTACTCCCTCTGATTTAAGTGGAGCTCCGGTTGGGACGGCTTGGCACTTGGCAGTGGAGTACACCACACACACACACACACACACACACACACACACACACACACACACACACACACACACACACACACACACACACACACACACACACACACACACACTGGTTAAGGTGGCGCTTGGCAGAGGAGTACATGAAACACACACACAGGAACACACACACATACACACACACACACACACACACACACACACACACACACACACACACACACACACACACACACACACACACACACGCGCACTCACTCACTCAGGTCGGGACAACGCTTGGCAGGGATCCACGGCATGTGATTCGGCGAGATTAGATTGGCACAGAAGGCCATTGGCGGTGGCCTGGGATACACAAACACCCACGCACTAACGCACACACACACACACACACACACATATAGTATACAGACAAAAGGACACACACACACACACACACACACACACACACACACACACACACACACACACACACACACACACACACACACACACAGAAACAGTGCAGACAAAAGGACCCACACACACACACACACATACACACACAGAGATAAAAAGATGGACACACACACACCTTATCAGTCTTCACACACACACACACACACACACACACACACACACACACACACACACACACACACACACACACACACACACACACACACACACACACACACATACACACACACACACACACACACACACACGCACACACACTGCGGAGGGAGGCAGTGGTGTCAGGAGAGGAGGGTGCCTTATCAGTCTGGTTGGCATCGGCCCAGTCGTCTGTGCCCGTGCCAGATGCACTCGGAGCCCTTTGGCCTTCAGGGTGGCATGGAGCTGGGCGTTGCATGGCACAATGTCACAACAACAAAATGGCGGGGGCCCTCTGGCTCAGTGGGCTGCTGAGGTGCTGTGTTACCATGGGCGTAGATTTGGGTAGGGACGGTCGTGACATGTCACAACCAATATTCAAGGGCTATAAAATAGTCCCGACCAATTTTTGACATATTAACCCTGTGAAACCTGAACCATGAAAGCAATGAGAGAAAATTCTAATTTTTTGGAATTTGCTTCAATATTGGTCCCTTATAAGAAATGTAAAAAAAAAAATCAAAATTTTGTTAAGGTCACTGAGATATTTAATGCATCATATATGATGCATCAGGCTTTTAATGAATGAAAATTCCAATTTCATGACCATTGAAAAATGACTTTTAATGCATTTACAACTTTTTTTTTTATTTAAAAAAGTTGTCAGACAATTTAATTTGAGGATTATCTTTAAATATTTAGTGAGATCCTGCCATTTTTTAAAGCCTATCCTTGTTTTAGCAGGACCATATTTTACATTTCCCACAGCCTGGTTAGGTAATTTTTTAAAATCTATGTAAAAACATAGCTGATCGAATGCTCAACAACCTATTTATGAGTGTAATATAGATCATTATTCATTTTTGATGTGTAATTTGAATATATGGGTCCATTACTACAATTGGACCATTTCTCCATTCACTTCAATGCATTTTTTACGAGATCATAATTTCAACATTTTGCATTACATTTTCAAAATTGCAAGTAAAACGTGTTTCTTAAGGCAATATCTTTGTCTTGAAGTAAAACAACTTGTGTGTTTTGTTAAACGATCGTCGTGGTATGCTTTGTAAGTTTCCCTATGGAGCAAATGCATTGATGGCTGACTTCCTGCCACCGCCGGATGGTGCTTATATGTCTCATCAGTTTTAGCACGATCTCTCTGCAACACGGTGTAAAAATATAAACTCTTCCTTGCTTAATTGCACAAAGCAAGTGTTCAAATTAAAGGATGTAGAGTTATATTTCGGAAATTTGTACACAAACCTTATGCAATTTGACGAAATCTCAGCGTCGGTCAGGGAAACCGCTTCTACCCCATTTTCCTGTTTTTCGCCGAGCTGTGGTCAACTTGTTGTCGACCGCTGCTCTCTTGTGGCGGTTTCCGCGTACTGCAGGACGTTTGGAAATGACACGCAGGATGTTTTTCAGATCGATTTTTTTTTTGTGTCAGCGTGGAGAGGGCTTTGAATTTGATGAGACATATATGATGCATCCGGCGCGATAGGGTTAATTTAAAAAAAAAGAACTAACTGAACGAAAATCTACATTGATTAGTTTAATATTTCAATATACTATGCAGTCGTAGCATTCATTTAAAAAACATTTTAAATTGGCTAGTTAGTGAGCTATGATGACCCATGCCGCTATTGGCTGCAACAAGCGGCCAGGCGGAAGCAGTGGTCCACGCTGGTGGTGCTGAAAAGTGAACGCATCTGTCTGGTATTGGAATTAAACTCAAACGGCATGAATGTTTCCTTCTGAATTTGACATTTATGAGCCTCAGAGATACCAAAAAGAAAAGGACGACTGGCATAAGAAGTTATGCTACCTCAACAGTAAGCCTTCGGCCCCATAAGATTTCATCTATGCATGTGTTGCATCGTTCGGTGTTTAGGTAAGATAACCTCCCTTTCGAGTGCAAGTTTTAACGGTCTCGTTGTAGCCATCAATTAAGCCCTGGCAGATGCAAATAAACATGGGAATGAATGAATGAGAGAGTCTGGATGCTGGAGATGCTGCCGTTTGAATTAGTTGCTGTAGCCTGTTGGCTATCCACACACCTCACATAATGCATGCCATAATTGCAAAACATTCCGACTGTCAAACTACTCGATAGCTCAATGCGATTTATGCTTGCTCATTTCGGTTGCCGCGTGCCGCGTGTGCCGCATGTTGTAAAAAGTTTGGCAAAAGAAATTAATTTCAAGTTGTGATTCCTCTGACATTCTAAGAATAAAAGTCAGGTTTTAGATATTGTCAGGCAAAAAAGGGTCGTTTATTCTCCCAGGACAAAGGGGCTCGGTCTTGATGGAGCTTGTTGACTGCTTTTACAGAAAGTAGCCCAAGAGTAGCCTGGCCTACGTCTTTAAAGGAGCCGCTACCCTTTTAAAGTCAGATACAGATATTCTCTCTCTCTCTGTCTCTCTCTCTCTCTCTCCCCATTGTTATGTTGTCCAGACCCATTAGAAATGCTTAGTCGTTGAAGCAATTTTGTTTAAATAAATGTTAAATAGAATTATCTCTGTTGAACATGTAGGCCTACCACTTACTAGCACTGTTCATTTTGGGAAAAGGATATGATCCCTGGTCTAACGTGCCACCTGGTTTAAGAAACAGTCTTCCTTACTTATAGGCCCTAGTCATTATTTCGGTAGGGCGCATAGGCCTATATTGAATGAGCCTAGATTAATTTTATAATACCAGTCAGATTAATCTAGATAAAGAATCTATGTAATTTTTTTATTTTTTTTAATTTTTTTGGTTGAAGTTGTCCCTACCAAAGCTCAAGCCAAACCTACGCCCTTGTGTGTTACTATTAGCAGGGACCCAAGTTTGATTTTGATTTCGATCTGAGGTCATTTTACAGAGTCCTGTTTTAACCATATTGTGACCAAAATGGTAATGACAAAGCTCTCAATCGGTTACCTAAGACTCTCTGCATTGTCATAGCAATGTTGTTGTGATGTCGTAGTAGGCCTAGAGTATTTTTCACCAAAGAGTGAATAGGCCCGTAGACAGGCCTATCTGCAGTAAGAGACCGCCCATCTCTCTCCCCCCACTCATTTCCTGTGTCTCGCTCTAACTATCCGGTCTGGATTATAAAGGTGTTAAAAAAAAAAAGACGGATTATAGCACAACAGTAAAGTTAGACAAAATATCATGTTTGGTTAACAGAGAACCATGCCAGCGCTCATTCCCTCACCTAATCTCAAACTGGTTGGCATGTTCACCGAAAAAAAATTCAGGACCTGGAAAGTTGCGAACCGAAAAATATGAGAAAATGAACAGTGACGGCAACGTAGACGTCATCCGGTTCATCCGAGTAACGCTGAGTCACAGCTAGTAAAAAAAAAAAAACAACTCGGACATGTGCCCGGTTCTCAGAAGGAGAATGAGAGAGACGACTCTCTACCAGGGGGGCAGGATTTGGCTGGTTAGCTTCGCCGATTAGCAAGTCGCCATTTTCGCACTTCCGACATTCACGATGATTGGTGGGTACACGAGTTTAGTGTTGGGCGCACAGATCTTTACATGTCTGTGGTTGGGCACCTCCATGCATCCAATGCCCGTCTTTGTAAGTCAGTCATTAACGTGGCACGTAATTGGCTGAGTAAATTGTTGGCGGAAATTTGGAAGCTGAAAAAACGTTCAATTTTGGCTGAATTCACTAGCCTAACATTTCCCATTGAAATGACTGGAGGTGGGACTTCACTCTCTCCAGTTCTTATACTACCTCCATGCTCTCTACGGGAGGTCCGCTCCGCAGAGTGGACGTTTGGGTGTAACGGATTACAGTGAACAGCGTTAGGTAAAGGGATACAAAATAAAAGTTGCCTATCTGTTACAGCTCAAGGACAAAAGACACACTCACATTACTGGTACAACGGGGATTACTTCACAGAATTACAATTTGGGTGAGGTAATATCCTTAAAGGGACACTGTGTGAGATTTTTAGTTGTTTATTTCCAGAATTCATGCTGCCCATTCACTAATGTCACCTTTTTCATGAATACTTACCACGACCATCAAATTCCAAATATTCACTATGACTGGAAAAATTGCACTTTTCATACATGAAAAGCAGGATCTTCTCCATGGTCCGCCATTTTGAATTTCCAAAAATAGCCATTTTGAGCTGCAAAAATGACTGTACTTGGACCACACTAGAAAATATTTGTTTATTACTTAGTAAACTTTCATGTAAAGATCAAATCTGGCAATAGGCAGCCCAATTTCAATGTGCAGCATAGTTGCATAGTTGACCATTTCCTGCACAGTGTCCCTTTAATTCCCCCCCGGGATCAATAAGGTCTCTACCCTACCCTACTCTACTCAGTAAGGTACTCTACTCTACTCTACTCTACTCTACTCTACTCTACTCTACTCTACTCTACTCTACTCTACTCTACTCTAGTCAACTCTGGTCCACTTAACTCTAACTCCACTTCACACTACTTGGTTGCATGTTTGGCCTGATTTATTTATGCATCTAAATGTACTATGGTCAGTAATTGAGGTGTGAATGTGTTGTGAGGACATGCATTCTGCTCATCGTCAGAAAGGCACCGTGAGTTCTGTAATGTTCATATAACACTAAGAGAGTCAATTTGACACCAATTTGAGAGTCAATTTTAAATGAACTCTTTAAGTGTTGAATTAGCATTGCTGAATTTTCTGTGTGTGTACAACCACTATAGATTCACTGTATAATGGTTTATTACTCTGTATGTTACTCTACCAAAGCCCCACACTCACAGACACTCACTCACACACACACACACACACACACACACACACACACACACACACACACACACACACACACACACACACACACACACACACACACACACACACACGACACACACACGACACACACACACACACACACACACACACACACACACACACACACACACACACTTTAAAGAATGAAAGCTGGTCCACTGCCCTCCACTTGACCGTAAATCTAAATCCGCTTCGACCGCCGGCCCTCCAACCTCCCGCCCCTTCCACTTCTCTTCCCCGGCTCAAACCCCTCACCCCGTCCCTCCATCTTCTCTTCTCCTCTCCTCTCCTTTCTCCACATCACCCCCTCTCTATATCTTCTCTTCACCTCACACTCTCCTTCTATATCTTCTCTTCTCTTCTCTTCCCTTCTCTTCTCTTCTCTTCTCTTCTCTTCTCTTCTCTTCTCTTCTCTTCTCTTCTCTTCTCTTCTCCTCTCCTTTCTCCACCTCACCCCCTCTCTATATCTTTTCTTCTCCTCTCCTCTTTTCTCTTCACCTCACACTCTCCTCTATATCTCCTCTCCTCTTTTCTTCTCCTCTCCTTTCTCCACCTCACCCCGTCCCTCCATCTTCTCTTCTCCTCTCCTTTCTTCACCTCACACTCTCCTTCTATATCTTCTCTTCTCTTTTCCTCTCCTCCCCTACTCCACCTCACCCCCTCTCTATATCTTCTCTTCTCCTCTCCTCTCTTCACCTAACCCCGTCCCTCCATCCTCTCTTCTCCTTTCCTCTCCTTTCTCCACCTCACCCCCTCTCTATAACTTCTCTTCTCCTCCCCTCTCCTCTCTTCACCTCACCCCCTCCCTCTACTATATCTTCTCTTCTCCTCTCCTCTCTTCACCTCCCCTTCTACCCTTCCACCCCTCAACGCCTCATCCTCTCCTCCTCTCCTCTCTTCACCTCTCTATATCGTCCTCCTTAAAAGGGTCTTCATAATTAGCTCGCCGGACATAAGGCTTCTCTCTCTCTCTCCCCCACTCTCTCTCTTCCTCTCTTCCTCGTGTAATCTGACCTGTTGAAAATGATACAATAAATGGGTGTTGAAAATCAAGCAATCTCTCTCTCTCCCTGTCTCTCTCTCTCTCTTCCCCCCTCTCTGTCTTTCCTTTTCTCTCTCTCTATCGCTCTCTCCCTCTGTCTGTCCTTCTCTCTCTCTCTCTCTCTCTCTCTCTCTCTCTCTCTCTCTCTCTCTCTCTCTCTCTCTCTCTCTCTCTCTCTCTCTCTCTCTCTCTCTCTCTGCCTGTCTTTCCTTCTCTGAAAGTTATACAGTATACCGGCTTAGCTAAGCTGTGACACACGCAGGGCAGACAGACACACACACCATGGCATCAGGGAAAGAGAGAGAGAGAGAGAGAGAGAGAGAGAGAGAGAGGGATAGAGAGAAAGAGAGAGAGAGAGGGGGATAGAGAGAGAGAGAGAGGGGTGGGGAGAGAGAGGTAGGGATAGAGAGAGAGAGAGAGAGGGGGGGTGGGCAGAGAGAGAGAGAGAGGGATAGAGAGAGAGAGGGAGAGCAGGGAGAGAAAGAGAGAGAGCAGAGAGAGCAAGAGCAGAGAAAAAAGAGGGAAGGTGACTCTGAGGTCAACGTTGTCTGGAAAATAAATAAAATATCACAAGGAAGGAAGATAAAAATGGCCAAAAAACTCTTCTTCCGCTCCACTGCTGTCCTCTGCCCGTCCTGTGGTGTGAGAAACCTGAACCCCTGAAACAATCAAAGAGGAAACAGAGAAAAGGAAACAGAGAAACTACTCACACGCACGTATTAACACACACACACGTATTCACACACACACACCATCATCATCAGCGATCACTCGAAACGAGTCTGATTGTCCTCCTGACATTGGGTCTGGTCATTTGTCGGTCGTCAGATGGCGGTTGAGGCCAATCCTTGATCCACCGTCTCTATTGCAGTGGGGGCATATGTAGATTGTTGTCCTGGAGATAGTTGTTTGGATTTGAGGATCCATTTGGGCAGTGGTTCTCTCCATCCTCAGTTGCCTTTTTGTTGCTGCAGCATGGTGGAGGTCCTCTTCTCGTTGTGCTATACCAGAGATTCTTTAAGTATATAGAGATATGCCAACATAATAGGTTTCTATGGGCACCTAATGTGACCAGGTTCCGGTCTGCCTAAAAGGGCGTGTCATAATGTTCCTAGCATTGAATAGAACAGTCCTTATGTCTGCCTAGGTCTGCCTAAAGGGGGACCCCCCCCCTTGCAATAATAGAACCCGGAAACAATGGGCCAATGGAACCTCTCTCTCTCTACTCTCTCTGGCTATACCCTCATGAACCAACCTTCTCCACTCATCTCTTTGGAGGGCAGCCTCCTCCCAGTTATTGACATTGAAGCTACACTTTCTGAGATGCAGGCTACTTTTATCATGTCTTTGTACCGCTTCTTCTGCCCTCCTTGAGTACGCTTTCCTTCCTTCCTAGTTGGCCATACAAAATCCATTTTGGAAGGCGGTCCATCATAGCTGGTGCTTAGCAATAGTTGAAGTGATGCTTGGGATGTTGGCCTCTTGTAGGACACTGATATTGGATCTTATGTAGGCATCGCTGGTGATATTGCTCAAGGGCTTTCAGATGTCTACTGTAGGTAGTCCAACTATCAGCTCCATAGAGCAGGGTGGGAAGAATAATGGCTCGATAGACCATGAGTTTTGTTTTAGTCAGAATGTCATGGTATACCCTGTCCCTCAGTCTAGTAAAAGCTGTGCTGACACACCCAATGCGGTGGTGGATTTCTGCATCAATGTCAGAGCTTGTGGATAGAAGACTACCAAGATACATGAATTGGTCCACATTTCCCAGGGTGTTGTTGGCCACATGGATGGTTGGGACGTTGGGGGATGTGTCAGGAGCTGGTTGGTACAGAATCTGAGTTTTCTTGATGTTGATATCAAGTCCCAGGAGTTGGTAGGCTCTTGCAAAGGCGTCCATGATGCTTTGGTGGTCTTCTTCAGACAGAGCCACAAGGGCATTATCATCGGCATATTGGAGTCTTCTTCAGACAGAGCCACAAGGGCATTATCATCGGCATATTGGAGTTCCATGATGGAGGATGTGATTACCTTGGTCTTTGCCCTGAACCTGTTGATGTTAAAGAGCCCACCGTCTGTCCTCAGTCCTGTATACAAACTTGAGACACTCAGGTAGACTTTGACTGGTGAGGTGGAGGATGGTGGCAATGAAAATGGAGAAGAGGGTTGATGCAATGATGCAACCCTGCTTGACTCCTGTGTCCACTTTGAAAGGGGCGGTTTCACAGCCACCATTTCCAACTACGGTTGCGGTCATGTCATCATGCAGTAGGCGCAAGATCTTCAGATATTTGTCTGGGCATCCAATCTTAGATAGTATGCACCAGAGGGCAGTTCTGTTCACGGAATCAAAGGCCTTAGTGAGGTCAATGAATGCCATGTATAGGGGTAGGTGTTGCTCTCGACATTTCTCCTGCAGCTGATGAGCTGTGAAGATCATGTCGGAGGTTCCTCTGGCGGGTCGGAAGCCACACTGCAACTCTGGAACTCTGACAGTGGTAGTAGTCGGTTGGCCAAAATACGGGCCAGCACTTTGCCTGTGGTGGATAGGAGGGAGATGCCAATGTAGTTGCCACAGTCCGTTTTATCACCCTTCTTTAAAATGATGACAATCAGGGCGTCCCTCAGTTCAGCAGGGATTTTCTCCTCCTTCCAGATCTTGGTAAGGAGACTGTGGATGTGACTGAGGAGTTTGGGCCCAACTTGCTTGAGGATTTCTGCAGGAATCCCATCTGGTCCAGAGGCCTTGTTGTTACTCAGTTTCCTGATGGCATCCAAAACCTCAGTTTCAGTGGGAGGGTCATCCAGATACTTCCTGATACACACACACACACACACAAACACATAAACACACAAACATGCACACACACACACACACACACACACACACACACACACACACACACACACACACACACACACACACACACACACACACACACACACACACACACACACACACACACACACACACGTGACACACACACACAATGTGCTCACTCGCACATATACGCACACATACGCACACACATACACATACGCACACACACACACACACACACACACACACACACACACACACACACACAAAAGGGGGAGGTTGGTCTGTGTGTCATGCTATGGTCTGATGTCATGTTGATGTGTAGAGGTGTGGCTTCTTCCTCTCAGGAATGAAGGTCAAAGTTTGTGTTAAATTGTGTGTGTGTGTGTGTGTGTGTGTGTGTGTGTGTGTGTGTGTGTGTGTGTGTGTGTGTGTGTGTGTGTGTGTGTGTGTGTGTGTGTGTGTGTGTGTGTGTGTGTGTGTGTGTGTGTGTGAAGGTCAGTGTGTGTTGACTTGGGAAAGAGTGGAGTCATGCTAGGGCCATTGGCTAAGCCTTCGGCCCTGATTGAAAGCGAAGGGCACTGATAAAATGTGAACCTTTCACTCACACGTTAACACACACACACACACACACACACACACACACACACACACACACACACACACACACACACACACACACACACACACACACACACACACACACACACACACACACACAAAGAAGCACATACACACACACATTCACACGCACACATACAGAGTGAGAGATGGAGAGGAAGATGAGGGATAGTGAGAGATAGTAAATTGAGTTCCTTTTAAATACTTGTGTAATTTTGTAATTTTGAGCATTTGATATGCTACCACGATTGCTACTATTACTACTACTACTACTATGGTATAATGTGCTAAGGATTGAATTTCTGACCTCAAGAAGTGTATACTGATGATCAGGGTTCTAAATTTACTTTTTTCATCACTAGCCAAAATGGCTTGTAGACGTTTGTCTTACTCACCAAACACACCTTCTCTAATGGTCAAAGGGGCTAGTAAGTTGGACTTTTCTACCGACCCAACTGAAATTTCACCAGCATTTGGCTGGTTGGCTGGTGGGAATTTAGAGCCCTGCTGGTGATTGTGATGTCAATGCCTTGACCAATCTCTGTAGTGCAAAGGTCAGAAGGTCATCGGCCAGGAAACAGCAGAGTGACGTGTTGATGTAAAGCCGGGGTGGGACACCTTTTTCATTTGAGGGGCCACTCTACATTTTATTAAGTCCTCCAATGGCCCTGCAATGAACACACAGGATTTGCCCATGCACTTTAGACCTATATTAAAGGCGGTCAACTTTAAAACTTACGTAAAAAACATACTTACGTAAACGGCCCTCGAAACATAAGGTCTCCACCACTATGTTAGGTTCATTGTGGGTTGCAATGCAATATATGCAATACATTACAACATGGACTTTTACAGCGGTTTTTACCATTCAGTGAAGTGAATTATATAATATAATATGATATAATATAATATAATATAATATAATATAATATAATAAAGAACATAAATCTTTTGGGTTGTAGGGTCTATTTGGTCCTATACTCTGTAAGTGCTGAATAGACACTGCAAAAATGTACTGCTCTGGGTTGTGTTTCTTGACAGCCTAGTTGTTAACCAGTTAGCAACTGGAATAGTTGCCAATTCGAAATTGCATTGCGACAAGCAGAAATGCCCAGCAGGTATTAACAGCTAGCCTACCTGTACAATCCTGCAAACAACAAAGGAGCTAATGTTGATAGCAACAACAGTTTTGAGAAATGCAGCCCTGAATTGTAGCTACTGTTCGAGAACTATGAGTCATCCAGGCAAACACAGACGCAGTGTTGCCAGATTGGGCAGTTACGCGCCCAACTGGGCTGCTTGGGATAGCCGTATGTGGGTAAAAACAGGAAAAATTGTCCATTTGGCGTTTTTTTTCAACAGTTTTATGCCCATAGATTTCAATGCAATTTGTTGAAATTGGGCGGAATTCAGCGCATTTTGGCGTTTTTTGAGAACCTTTTGGGCGGGATTTGATCAGACACATCTGGCAACACTGCACAGACGCTTGCAAGCACACACTTGCACACACGGCGATTCCCCCTTTCTCTCTCTCTCTCTCAGTAATTAAGCTAATCGTTGTTGGAAACTGGTACTTTGATGTGTTAAACCCTTCCTATCATTAAA
>NC_085857.1:15980913-15990913 GCF_034702125.1 Engraulis encrasicolus
ATGACTTCCGCCGCTCAGGTCGCACAGTTCGCGCTTGGTGTACACAAAGCTTTACTCTTACTCTTAAACTATGCTAATACCTGGCTTTTTGCTCACTTGGGGTTATCGCTTTGGTCTGCCCGCCCTATTTACTGTGGGGTCATGGGGTCAAGGGTCTGAGGCCTGGCTGTCCCAGACCTTGGTTACACTAGCTTAGTTGTATAACATTAGTAAATCTCTTTCCCCACTCCCCAACAACAACAACACTATGCTACTTACTGAGCAACATTCGTTTTGCTCGGTAGCTATGAGGTCATGGGATCGAGACTGCAATCTGCCAAACCTTGGCTGTTACGCCAGCAGTAAACACACTTACTTACTAAGCCTCAGTTTTTAGCTCACTTGGTTATCACGTCTGTCTCCCCTAATTGTTGGAAGGACACAGGTCATGAGATCTAGGTGAGAGGTTAGAAGAGCCTTACATGCACGCCAGGCAGGAAAACTAAGCGGAGATTGTTAGTAGGCCCACCGTCCCATCTCAGAAAGATACACAACTAACTGAGATGAACTTTAGATCACCTGGCTAACATATGCCAGGGAGTACAGGTATGGAGGAGAGGCAAATGTCACCTAGGCTACTTCATGAAGATACACTGGCATGAAGATACGCAACTAGCTGAGGGAATTGCATGACTTTGAGCTCACCTGGCTAACGTATATGCCAGGGAGTATAGGTAGGTACAATGTTAGCAATCCACCCTCCCACCTCACAAGGATACAAAAATAGCTGAGGTAATAGTTTGGTGCTTAGCTCACTTAGTGATCACGTCTCCCACATCACAAATGTATTCAATTACCTGAGGTAAAAGCCATCCATGAGCTCATTTGGTTATCATGTCTGACACTTGCTACAAGGACATGTGCCATGGAATCGAGGGCAAAGGTTAGACAAGGCTTACGTGTGCCAGGCAGCACAGCTAGGTGCATCACCTCACAAATACACACAATTAGGGATGGAGGCTTAAGGTTGAAGATGGTTGAAGCAAAGCTACCCTGCAGAGAATGTTATGCCTCTTTTCCACAGCCGGTTTTGTGGTAGGCCTACCACAGTGCGACTCAGCCATCACTTTTTGCTTTTCGATTGAGCTGTGTCATGCCTATTCAAAAAGCAAAAAGTGGCGGCTGAGTTGCGATTTGTCGAGCTATAGGCCTACCAGAAAACCGGCAGTGGAAAAGAGGCAAATGTAACCTACTTCGTGAAGACACACAACTAGCTGAGGACCTTTAGCCAACCTGGCTGACGTATGCACAGCTTGGAATAATGTTAGCAACCCACCCTCCCACCTCACAAATATACACAATTATCTGAGGCAAAAGCCTTCTATTATCTCATTTGGTTGGAGACGTCTGTCTCCTCTTGTCGATGTGATAGGACATGTGTCATAGGATCGAGGTTAAAGGTTGAACAAGGCTTATGTATGTGAGGTAGCACAACTAAGCAGAGAATGATAGTAACAACTAACCCCAGAAACTAACCCCACAGGGTTAGTGTAAAACCTAAGCAAACACATATGCTCTGGGGTAGGCCTACTTACTAGGCTATTATCATGGCTAGAGTATCTCCCGTAGTTTGTGTGAGGTCTTGAGTCGAAGGGTCAAGACTGGGGCCCCACTAGACCTTCGTTGCACTTGTTAGGTGTATAATGTTAGCACAGTAAACCTCATCCTTCCACATATCCCACAAACATATTCTAGGGCTACTAAACTCCTAGCCCCTCCAGACATGCTGCACTTACTAAACTGTTAGTCTGGCTGTCTCAGGTACAGTAGCTGCTGTTAGGTCGTAGGTCAAGTGTTCCAACACAGCACCACCACCCCAGACCTTGGATACACTCAAGGGTGGATCTAGCCATTTTGGGGCCCTAGGCGAAATACATGTATAAACATGGGGCCCTCAAAAATCATTATGTATACATAACAATTCTGTGTGTTGGTGCTATTTTAGTGTTTTGTCTCATATATGTCTTCACATACATTACATAAGTGACAAATTAAGATCCAGCCTATTTTTTTTGTGTGTGTTTACCGTGACTGGTGTGACAGTTGGGGGCCCCCTACAAAGGACAGATTTGGTCGGGGCCCTAGGCAATTGCCTAGATTTGCCTGATGGAAAGTCCACCTATGGATACACTGGTTACGTTACGCTATTCTGACATGTCACTATTCCGACGTTAATGTCTATTGTCGGAATACCGTCACGTTTTCCACCGTCCGCCGCTATTCCTACATGCCGCTATTCCGACATCCCTAACCTTAACCCTAACCCTAACCCTAACCCCTAAAAAGTGTCGGAATAGCGCTATGTCGGAATAGCGCTATGTCGGAATAGCGATTGCTCCCCGGATACACTTGCCCCCCTTGGATACATTTGCCCCCCTTGGCAACCCCTACCTGGGCTGGCCCTCTGAAGAGGCTTGGGCATTACCAGGATGAGCTGGTACTACTTTGTAGTCTATGGACTTACCACCGTAGCAATGACACAGAGCTTTACTGGAATTCCCTGAGGGTGGCTTTACTGTCAGCGCTCATTTGTACTGTAAGAGATTAAACGAAGAGCTGGCATTGTTTTTGTGTGGTAAGCTCAGCGTAATGTGTAATGTGAAGTGATTTAATATAATGTAACATTCAAATCACTACAATGGCGTACAGATTAACTCTTGACTGATGGTGTGTTTCACCATGTCTTGTCTACCCACTGTCAAGTCAAGTCGGTTTTATTGTGAATGTCTTTACATGAAGTAATGTGGATGTATTGTATGATGGAGTGCAATGTGATGTCATTTAACAATGGGCATACAAAGACTTTGAAATTATGTTTCTTACTTTCCCATGCAGACATAAACCTACTTTAGGTATAGACATAGACAGTATGGACATAGACAGTACACACATACTGGTCCTTTTGATAAACGTTTTTGTCTCGTGTAATAAATAATTGTAAAACCAGAAGGTCTCTGTGGAGTTCAATGTAATGTAATGTCTTGTAATGCAATGTAATGTAACAATGGGCTTCATTTAGAAGGACAATCTGCTACTATAGATTCCACAATGACACACATAGTTACGTACATGCATTCCTTGAGGGTGGCTTTTGGATCATTTGTAAGTGATGAAAGGACAAACTGACAAGTACATTGTTACATTGTTTTATTCATCTTCTGGTAAGTCTTCCACGTAATGTGAGGTGATGCAATGGAATGCAGTTTGATGTAATTTAACAATGGGCATTCATACTGACCTACATTTTGGAAGGAGTAGGCCTACCTGATGCTATGTATGAGCTTAACAATGGCAAACAGATTTACAGCAAGAAAGGTCCTGACTGAGTGTGTTTCACTATTAGAGATGTACAGGATCCAAGATCCGGTTCCGGATCCGGCAGGATAATAGGGTTTTTCAGACTATCCGGATCCGGCAGGATCTTAAGCAGTGGATCCGGTATCCGGCAGTCACCTAAAAAATCAGGATCTGGGGCATCTCTACTTTTTACGTAGCCTAGGCTTTTCAGTCAGTCTTTCACAACCCCAATCGCTGCATGGAGTGAAAGCCCTTTGGAAGCGGCCGTTGAAGGCAGTGTGGCAGTAAGCCAATGAGTCTTAAAAATAGTTTGCGCCAACGTAATAAAACGGGCCCACGTGTGCAAGTTGGCTATGTGTTTCAACTCTTTCGTAGGATCCGGTATCCGGTTCCGGATCCGGCAGGATCTTAAGCAGTGGATCCGGTATCCGGCAGGATCCTAAAAATCAGGATCAGGTGCATCTCTATTCACTATAGCTCATGCTTCATGTCTGTGCAGCACTGTCCCTTTCAATAAACATGTTCGTCTTGAGTAATACATAATTGTAAAACCGGAAGGTTTAGTTAGATGTACCGTGAAGTAATGTGGATGTATTGTCTGATGGAATGCAATGTGATGTCATTTAACAATGGGCGCTCAGACTGGCCTGTATTTACAGGGAGCACATGATGCAACTGTATGTAGGCCTACTGCATATGAGCTTAACAATGCCAAACAGATTTACTGTAAGTGAGGCGTTGTCTGAGGGCGTGTTTCACCAAGGGGGGTTACCATTGTTAAATCCAAAGTGCCTGCTAATCCCAATCTAAATAAAGGCCATTTGGAGCTCCACTGTCATTTTATGATTGACATTGTTGGAAATGATAATACTAGGTCATTTTTCAATTAACCCTTTGTGTCCTGGAACGACATATACGTGACATATACATTCAGGTTCTTGAGATTTGAACTTTTTTTTTTAAATTGTGGGTATATGTTTGAGCTGAATGAACATATTTTAGTGCAAAGTGAAGGTTCTAACTTTTAAATGCAACTTATTTCATGTCTTCATGTGCTTCGGAGGCTGAGATATTTAGGTTTTAATAGGGAGAGGGGCACATTTTCCCAAAAAAAGGCTTAGGTGGGTTAAATTATAGTTCCAACAAATACTTGATTCAAAGTATTTAAGTAGGCTAATGGGATGTGTTTCTTGAAAACAGTCCAAGCAAGGCAGACCTCAACAGGGACAGTAACAGCATTAAACAGACTGACCACAAAGGTGAATGGAATGAACCACCCACCGCCTTTTATAATTAATGATTGGCCATGTCATCAGAAGCCTTGTCCTCTCTCCCTCTTTCCCTCTCTCTCTCTCTCTCTCTCTCTCTCTCTCTCTCTCTCTCTCTCTCTCTCTCTCTCTCTCTTTCTCTCTTTCATCCTTATCAGCATGACACACACACACACACTTACTTGTGTCATCTGTTCAGCTCAGCTCAGCTCTGATCACACACACACATGCACACGCACACATACACACACACACACACACACACACACACACACACACACACACACACACACACACACACACACACACACACACACACACACACACAAACACACACGTTCATCCGTCCTTATCAGCCTGTCCAGAAGGTTACCACAGACAAAGGTTATCAGCCCGCCCGCTGAATGAGCCATTGGGGATGTTAGATAACCCAGATATTTATACACCTGTACTAGACACATTCAAATGATGGATCGTCTGCCGCAGTAATCGCCTCGGCGGAATGAATCACTGCATTTGTTTTGGATGTTAGACTTCAGTTCTACCTGTACCTCAGCTGCTGCACACACTAGGGCATTTACATGTATTCATCAGTTTCTATGTTTTATCAAATGTATGGAGCATATGTATTGTAGTTTATGGATGTGTATATCCTATGTTTGCCTGTTATTGATACAATACATTTTAAACTTTATTTCTCCCTCATGGCCACCATCCGCCATTCACCTAATTGTCTACCGTTGGTGAATGGTGGTTTCTGGTTGATGACCCTGCAGCCGACCCATGGGCACCGGAGGAGGTGCGACAGGCAGCAATGCCCAGCAGGTTTTAATAGCTACCTGTCTAATCCTTCGCTTTTTATTTATACACTTGTACTAGACACATTCAAATGACGGATCGTCTGCCGCAGTAATCGCCTCAGCGGAATGAATCACTGCATTTGTTTTGGATGTTAGACTTTAGTTCTATTAGTTCTAGTTCTATTTAGTTCCATTTTTATTTTCATACCTGTAGTAGACACATTCTGTTTTGGATTGTAGACTTTGCTCTTTTTATTTTTATACCTGTACTAGACACATTCAAGTTAACAGTTTTTACTGTCAATTATACTGTATGACAGGGGTCCCCAAACTAAGGCCCGGGGGGCGGATGCGGCCCGCCACGCCCCTTTGACCGGCCCTCCACCTCTCTGCACCTCACCATTTGAACTGGCCCAAAGAAGCAATCCTCACAGGAAAAATAAATAATGACATATATTTTTTTAAATATTTTATTTTGTTTATCAACAGCCTTCCTATAGTTTAATTTTCACTAACCTAGCGTGAATCACCAGAAGTTTGTAATATACACAGGCCTGCCATTTGTTTTGTATCACTCATAAATTGTCAATCACCATATTTTTCTAACCTTTCCTTGCTATTCTTTTGCAGATTGCTTGTAATGATGAACTATTTTGTTCTAGAAATTATGGCTATAACAGGCAGTGGCCTAGTATACAGCCCACATGATTGATCTCGGCCCCTGAACACAATCAGGAACGATAATGTGGCCCCCAGAGAAAATAGTTTGGGGACCCCTGCTGTATGAGCAGCTTTGTTGCAAAATGGCGTTTTGGGAAATTAACATTTTTGTGTTGATAAAATGCATTTTGTACATGATTAAAAAGTATGTTATCAAGCTATTTGAATGGCACGAATTCACACAGAGATGGAAAAAATCTGAACAGTCATTTCTGCCATTAAGGCTCAGAGAGAGGAATTTGTATTTAACGATTTAATGTTAACATAGTTGACAATGGAATTGGCATAAGTAGACAGTATTTGGCGTAGGTCCAATCATCAGCCCGGGTCTTGCGCTGGCGGATCTAGTAGAGCCTGCCATAGCCGTGCAGCAGGAACTGGACCTTTAACCCCCCGGACAGGAAGACTGGACCCAACTGGTGGCGGTGGGGATGGAGGAGGAGATTTCGGACCGGCCATGCCTAAAGCCAGCAAGAAAGGAGAGTTAGACACGTCGCTATAAAGGAAATGGCAGCCGCTGATTGGCTCTGCGAAATGAACAGGTGCTCTGAGTCTTCCTGGCAGAACTAACGCTGTGTTAGCCTACCTGCAACTATTACGTCAATTTAATGAGTCACTGTATTTGCTTCAGACTTTACACTTTACGTTTCATTTTTGAAATATATCTGACCTAGACACATTTATATGATGGCTTGTCTGCTGCAACAATCACCTGAGTTGAATGACTCACTGTACAGCATATGTTTTAGACTTTACACTTTGCACTTTATATTTTCATACGTACTTGTGCTAGACACATTCAAATGACGGATCGTCTGTTTGAAGTAATCACCTCAGTGGAATGAATCACTGTATTTGTTTTGGATGTTAGACTGTAGTTCTATTACTTCTAGTTCTATTTAGTTCTATCTATTTAGTTCTATTTTATTTCCATACCTGTACTAAACACATTCGAGTGAACAATTTTTACAGTCATTTACAATGTACGAAAAACTTTGTTGCAAAATGACTTATATCCACATGAAAAGTTCATTAAATACAGCACACTGGATGCTGTTCTTTTTTTCTCTTTATTCTTTGGAGCGAACAACACGTTTCGTCCAGTGCGTCAGGTTCGCTCTTTGCCAACCCCCATTACCCAGGTGTGTGTACAAATAAGGTATCACATGATCACATGATTAGTTGCTACAAGTCTGTGCATAGTAGTCACCACCCCCATTCATGCAGGTGCGTAAAGTAGGTCCATTTTTAAATATAGGCGTATATATCAGAATTAGACACATTTAAACGATGGATTGTCTGCTGCAACGATCACCTGAGTTTTTATATGTTTTGGACTTTACACTTCGCACTTTGTATTGTCATACGTACTTGTACTTGACACATATAAATGACAGATTGTCTGCTGAGGTAATCACCTGAACTGAATGACTCACTGTACTTGTCTTGGATTTTAGACTTTACACTGTACACTTTATGTATTTATACCTGAACGAGACACTGTCAAATGATGTATTATCTGCCACACCAATCACCTAAAGAAATCACTGTGCATGTAATTGTTTTGGACTTAACACTATTTTCATACCTGTAGGCCTACCAGACATATTCAAATGATGGATTTTCTGCTGCAACGATCAACTCAGCTGAATGAATCATTGTATTTATTTCGGACCATAGACTTTAGACTTTACTATTTACAGTATGTTATAATAGGCGCCTCCTACAGATATTCAAATGTTAGGTTGTCCACTGGGGTAATAGCCTCAGTTAATTACATCACTCTAGTTTTATCAGACTTAACACTTCATACCTGTACTAGGCATATTCAAATGTTGTGTTGTGTTTTCTGACAAATTATCTAACCTGTTCGTCTCTTTGTCTCTTTCTACGACTGTTCTGTTCTCACTCTGCATGCACGCACGCACGCGCACACACACACACACACACACACACACACACACACACACACACACACACACACACACAAACAAGCTGAGCCGAGGATAAATTGAGGTGAGTGGGATGACGTCTAATCTATCTCTGTCCTGGTCACAGACGGCTTAGCCTGCATTCTAATGTACACACGCACACACACACACACACACACACACACACACACACACACACACACACACACACACACACACACACGTGTAGCATGGGTAATGAGCTAACGTCAGCACACACCCTCACAGACACACACACACACAGACACAAACACACACACACACACACACACACACACACACACACACACACACACACACACACACACACGTGGTTGAGGCGCTAATGCTAACACCAGGAAGGGGAGGACTGCTGCCGTGTGGTGCGAGTAGCGTTGCCGTGCCAACCGACATGGTTTCTCTGGCGACACGCTGGCAGACAGATGGTACTGATTTATATATTTCATTATTTGTTGTTTATTTGTTTCCCTTTGGTGTCTAGCAGTGCCAAATTGGAAGTGGGAGAGGAATGCTTTTGTTGCTCATGGATGGAGTGCGAGTGTATTTTGTGTTGTCTGCTGTGTCCTATAAGACGAAAGTGTTTCTGATTGACAGAGGTAGTAAAACTAAGGTAACACTTTATTTTAGGGATACATCTATTAGCACTAATACATACAATGTTAATGCCTGCATAAGTAACTTGTAAGGCATGTACTAAGCAAACGCTAAGGCCTACTAGCTCCTTACTAAGGTTAAATTGGTAATAAATCCCTTATTGTGCATGAACAAGACATTTGCGAATACATGCCAAACAAATGTTTGATTTTGATTTGTACATGCCTTACAAGTTACTTATACAGGCATATTGTATGTATTAGTGCTAATAGATGTATCCCTGAAATGAAGTGTTACCGAAACTAAGAGTAGAAAAGTACGGTAGAAGTAAATTCATGGTGTACGTAATAGTAGTTGAAGAGTTCAGATGCAAAAACCCCCTAACTCCATTTCTGAAGACCTGCACTTCTATATTTTTAGAGAACCCTGTTGTTGGTTTGGTTTACATTCATGTACTTGATAATACATATAAATAGTTATATTACATAAATAAAATTAAAACTATGTAATTTGGATCGCTTTATATTAAATACAAATGAATTAACTTTATTTTCTGAAAAGGCACTTAGGGGGTTTTGCATCTGAATTATTCAGTTATACCAGTGATTCCATTGTACCTTAAGAGGTGGCTAGATGTTGCTGTAACTGAAAAATGATTTTTTTTTTTTTTTAATCCCCAAATTTGATTCATCCAGCACATAATCAGGTATTTCGCTTTACGGTAACTGTAGACCAGTTAGTCAGTGAAGTTACTCAGTGAAGTTACTTGTGCTGGAGATTTTTGTTACTGAAAAAAAAAACTAAAAACCTATTAAAAACTACAAATTGGCACAGAGTCAAGTGCATTGGTTTATAGTAGAGATGCACAGGATCCAAGATCCGGTTCCGGATCCAGCAGGATAATAGGGTTTTTCACAGCATCCGGATCCGGCAGTGGATCCGGTATCCGGCAGTTACCTAAAAATCAGGATCTGGTGCATCTCTAGCCTAGGTTTTTCAGTCAGTCTTTCACAACCCCAATTGCTGCATGAAGAGAAAGCCCTTTGGAAGCGGCCAGTGCAGGCAGTGTGGCAGTAAGCCAATGAGTCTAAAAAATAGTTTGAGCCAACGTAACAAAAAGGGCCCCATGTGTGCGAGTAAGCTATGTGTTTCAACCCTGTCGTAGGATCCGGTATCTGGTTCCGAATCTGGTTTTAGGATCCGGTATCCGGCAGGATCCTAAAAATCAGGATCCGGTGCATCTCTAGTTTATAGTATCTGTAGGCCAGATACTAAGCAAAGTTATTGTATTGAAAGTGAAGTGAAAGAAAGT
>NC_085857.1:15995913-15998413 GCF_034702125.1 Engraulis encrasicolus
TCATCTTCAGGTTTGCTGATATTAGTTCTAGATGCGCAAAGCTCTCTGTCTGGGCTGTTTTTTTCCCTCAGCCCTTCTCAAGCTCTTGGGTGTGTGTGTGTGTGTGAGAGAGCCCGTGCACGCAGACTGATGTTCCTTCCTCGTGCATGCAAGGTCTTTCACTGGGACTTTCATGAGCCCGTTGCACTGTGATGTGCTTAACATATACTACAATACTTGGAGTTCCACCATCATTTACGCCATAGGTAAAGTGAAAGTGATTTGCTGCGCAGTTAAATCTACAGTCATTCCGAGTCCACCGTTACGCAAATGCATGAATGAAACAGCTGTACTCATCGCAAATGCCATGGCCTCTGTTGTGCTCACTGATGACATATTGGTTAGATACAATGCAAAAAAAACCGTCAGCAGCAGCAGCCAGCGCGAATCAAGTAGACTAATTGGGAATAACGTGAGAACAACAGCGCAAGCAACACTATTGCGTTGAGGCCACGTTCTTCAGGCTATTCAAATGTGCCTGATCACACCGTCTTCCAGCACGAACGGATTCTGCATTCCGTAGAATCCTTAATAATAATGTTGATGCATACAATCCAAGGTCATTTTTAATCAGGAAACTGAAAGGATTTGGAGTAGCTAAGCTGCAAAATCGAGGAGAGGAAATATGTAAGCCTAGGGTGTCCTTACCTACAACATTTCTGTTTGGTATGGCCACCTCACCCTACTCATTCGGTTTTTATTCAGTGAGACCAAAGGCAATTCATGCTGAAATGACAATAAAAGTTTATTCTATTTTATTCTATTCTATTCTATTCTATGGCGTAATGTTAGACTAGATTGAAATTTATTGACACTTATAAATAGGACTACAGGGCAATCATGAAATGCATTTTAGATGTGAGAATGACAATAGGCCTAGGCCCTATATGAGGGATTCCATAGAGGTACAGTTTGCACATATTAAAATATTAGGCCATTTACACAGCCGGCCTACTACCTGGGGAAGCAGGTGTATTATGAGTTGTGCCACTACAATGGTTAAAAGTAAAGTAAAGTAATAAGTAACGAGTTACTTTTTAAATTTAGTAATAAGTAAAGTAACTCAATTACAATTGAAAGCAGTAACTAAAGTAAAGTAACCAATTACTTTAAAAAAGTAACTTACCCAACACTGATCATCACAATTTCCAAAAGAAAAGGAGTTTCGGCAGTCAAGCCTTCATCAGTGCACCAGTACGCACTGATGAAGGCTTGATAGCGTTTTGCTGCACTGTGAAGACGCATGTCTTGAGCTCTGTGTGAGTAACCCTGACAGACAGAAGTAGCCTAGCTTCGTGGGCTTTTGTCCCAGTTTTTGTTTTATGTTTTTTTCATCAGTGTTTTTGTTTGTCCTGTTTGTTGAAACTGCCGGCTTAAAGAAAATAAAAGAAAAGCTATTTTTGCACATTCCTTGTTTTGCCTATCATTTTGACTGACCACTCCATCTGCTCGGCACACTCTATTACATTTGGTAATCTGGTAACGTGTTTTGGACATGGTGGTAATCTATAAATAAATAATGAGACTTAGTTTGTGAGTGCGGATTTTTCTTCTTTCAGTTGATGCTAATGCTCCCATTTCCTTCCAGTGATTATGCTAAGCTATGCTAATAATTCTGATCATTAAGCTCAGCTGATAACTTCCTCTTGACAGTATGCAATGCTGGTTGCCTAATGGGTCGGTTACCGTTGCGTTGTTGCAAAAAATGTATGCGTTTTTAATGTCAGTCATGTGTATGCCTGTATCTTTGCAGGGAAAAGAGAGAAAGACAATTTCAGGGCTTTGCCCTGATGAAGACCTAGATGTTCGAAGCATGTTGGCATTTTAATTTCAATTATGAGTAGCCGCAGATAATAAAGGCTTTTTAATATACCTCCTTCTTCCGACGGATTCACCTCTGAGTGCCAAGGACCTTCTGCTTTCACAATTTCAATTTCCTTGGATGATCTGTACATACATATGAAGAAACTGACAACAAAGCTGACTTGACTTCATGGCCGTAACTACCATTGAGGACACAGAGGTCATGTCCTCTGTAATCTTTTCAGAAATGTAAATTTGATCTATGATGAATATCGATATATGATCAACGATGATAAATTCAGTGTGTATACGCCACCCCCATGCCATCCTTAAAGGGCAACTCCTGCCAATTTCAATGTGCTGTTGTATTGCTCACGCTACCCTTGACTTGTCAGTACCCGGTGACGCCGCATTTTTTGGCTCAGCCCTTTCCGAGATATGAGCTATTCTAATGGGGGCAGCTTTTGTTTAGATTTCAAGAAAACATTTTTATTTATTTCCAAAAACATCCAAACGGTTATGCAACATCAGCAGACAGCTAGCACACAGTGATACCTTTTGGGAAAATATTTGGAGTAGGCCTATGCTCATTTTTTAAAAAATGTAAACAAAAGTTGCCCCCATTAGAATAGCTCATATCTCAGAAAGGGCTGGGCCA
>NC_085857.1:16000913-16013413 GCF_034702125.1 Engraulis encrasicolus
GATTTTTTTCCGCACACCTCATCCAGAGAGAGTAGAGAGAGAGAGGTTCCATTGGCCCATTGTTTCCGGGTTCTATTATTGGGGGGGAAATCCCCCTTTAGGCAGACCTAGGCAGACCTAAGGACTGTTCTATTCAATGCTAGGAGCATTATGACGCGCCCCTTTAGGCAGACCGGAACCTGGTCACGTTAGGTGCCCATAGAAACCTATTATGTTGGCATATCTCTATACTTAAAGAATCTCTGCCTCAGCTGGCAGGTGCGTCGGAGATGGCCCAGGGTCACTCATCAGACAACTTGAAAACACTCCCGCACACTGACCATTTCGCTGTTTTACTTTAATGAACGACGTTTCGGTACAAGACCTTCATCAGGCAATCTCTCGCGGGAGTTTTTTCAAGTTGTCTAGGGAATAGGGAAGACGCAGTACTTGTGGCATGAGCACCACAACTCAAGAACTGCCCGTTTCCCGTCCACCTCGCAAAGTCCACCTCCATTTGTCTTCTCAACCTCGCGATCCTTCCTTCGTCCTCTCTGTGTTCCTATTTCCTCCTCCAACTCTTCTCATTCCTCAAATATCCATTCCAAGGTTGTTATTTTTGTTGGCGTGCCATCCATCTGTTTTGGTAAAAATGAACTATAGGCATATACGAAGCTCGTCCGCTGATGTCCGTCCGGTCCGCAAGTGCGCATCGAAGGATTTGGAGCCGAGAGTAGGCTAAACCGTCCTAACTTGTTGCAGAGTGACTAATAAATTCCAACAACTCAGAACTCCAAACATCTGCAATTCACAAATGCATTGCCACTGTCTGAACTGTACAAAATTTGGAAATAGTCAATTAAATATGTTATAAATGGCCCTTCAATCACGAGTCACTCAACAGGGGAGCACCCCACATCTCGTTGCCATAACAATTGATCACTTGTGCTTCTCTTCTCTTCACTTCCTCTTATGCCTCTTTTCCACTGCCGTTTTTCTGGTAGGCCAATAGCCCAACAAAGCGTGACTCGGACGACACTTTTTGCTTCACGATTGAGCTGTGAAGTGCCTATTCGAAAAGCAAAAAGTGTCGGCCGAGTCACGCTTTGTCGAGCTGTAGGCTTACCAGAAAACTGGCAGTGGTAAAGGGACCTTGGTAAAATTTTTAAATAATGCATGCATAAAAAGCATCATTAAAACTTAGTAAATAACAGACTAATGATGAACAAAACATTAACACAGTTTTGTAAATGAGTGGGAAGTGTTATGTTAATATTTGATAGGTAAGATTCTATCAAACATTTTTTGAATAAAAAACAAAGATAAATGAATAAATAAATGAATAGAAAATAGTGTGTTAAAAGGTTTGTAAAATCTTGTTGGTAGATATTTGTTGGTAGATATTTTATAAAGCATGAATAAAACAAAAAAAATGGTTAATTATTAACTATTATTATCGTCATTCGTTAATTCTTTATAATGCTTTTCATGCATCCATTATAAAGTGTTACCATAACTTTTTATACCTGCAGAGAGAGAGAGAGAGAGAGAGAGAGAGAGAGAGAGAGAGAGAGAGAGAGAGAGAGAGAGAGAGAGAGAGAGAGAGAGAGAGAGAGAGAGATGGGGGGATGGAAAGGGAGTAAGAGAGACGGTGAGAGCGAGCACGTAGCGTATGTTGGTTTTAGCATGAATGGCGACAGCAAAGCTCCGAAGGCGTTCGTACCGTACAGTGAGCCGATTAAGGACAGAGTGAACTAGGCTACACACATTCCTGAACACACGCACGCACGCACGCACGCACACACAAATCCCTGAACACACACACACACACATTCCTGAACAACACACACACACACACACACACACACACACCCACACACACACACACACACGCGCGCGCACACACACACACAGGGGCGTAGCACCAAATTTGGGGCCCTAGGAACAACGTCTTCCATGGGCCCCCCTACACACACCCCAACCTACCCCCCCACACACACACACACACCACGCGCGCATGCCCACCTCCTGATATTGTCATCCTTTTTGCCTTCCTCTGAATACCCCTCTATGTTTTCCTCTCCTTCACTTGAATCATCCTCATCTTCAATCATATGACATAATATGCATAATAAAAATATAAAATGTCTTAATCTTTCACATTACCAGTTATGAAAAGTAGGCTATCATATTCATGGGGATGACTTTGAATCACTTCATCACTATGGTGTGAGGGGGAGGAGAGAGTACTGGTAAATCTCTCTTCATAATGCTTCCAGCCTACTATTTCCTGCACTATGCCTGCACTATGGACACACGAGACGTTGAACTGAACTTTCTTAAATGTGCATCGCTGAACAGAAATGCACGCGGTCGCGCACACATTCGTTCACTTGCACTGCCCCACACGCACGTCACGTTTGCCCGTATCAGTGTTTGGGAGAGCAAGGAAAAGAGAATCAGTTGTGCCTAGGCTACTGGCAGAAGCTGACTTCGAAATGTCGCTTAAAACCTGCTGTAAAGCAGAGTAAATAGAACAAAAGTATCGCTGTTTGGATTTGATGTCGCTCAACCTTTTAAAGTCAGGGCACCCGAACTTAGTTATAGCCTATTTATTTCTTTGAAATCATTAATTATTAGGCTACTGCATATACTTTCAGATTTAAATTGACCAGTAACTATTTCACAGTAGCCTACCTTGTAGTGATTTTCATGAGCACTTAATGCAGATAGGCTACCTGCTCAGCACGGAGGTAGGTAGGCTACTCTGTCTTTTCTTGTGCTATGCAAACAGGCTCATCTCATGCGCTTTGCGCAGATTAGAATGGCGTTAGCAGCATTCAAAACGCAGACTGGTGCCCCGTCAAAATCTCGTCATTATTTTACCACACTTAAGCTATGACGGGCGTTGTCAGATGGTCGGAGACATGCCCAAGTAACCAGAGCTTTCCTATTGAGAGTGTTGAGAACCGCAAAATAAAAGCAGAATGAAGGTTCAAGACTAACCGTTGTTCGCACCGCCACCTTGACATTGGCAACTGATGAACATGACGTTGATTAATATTCATATCGTTACGAGGACAGAATCAATCTGCAAATTTGATGACCAGGGCGGGCAGCATTGCACCCGGTTGAGAAACTGCTTTTCTTCAAGACTAGGATATTAGCTAAAATAAGCTCACCTTCTCTAAAGTTCACTCCAATTGCACCTGCTGTGACAGGGGGCATCTTCACGTTCGTGACATTTTCTGAAATTGAGTGGGATTCATTTTTACAAATAGCTTTGCTATCATTTGGATATTTGAACCAACATCGACCCATGTTGGTATTTTGGGACACTTGTTATGAATAGGCCTATATCAAAGAGAATATGAGTTCTATCACAATGATAGCCAACAAAATGAGATTTTTTTTCATATGACTTCGGCTATCTCTGACTCAACAAGGCGACACGGAATGGGAATGGGATAACCAGTTAGGTATCCTACTGTGTAGGCTGTAATTTTGACATTTGGGCTCACCTTTCTTGCAAGAAATCAGCTGCAGTTGCTTTCCTTCATTCACCTGTCTCTCTTGCCTTTCTATTCTTTTTGTGAAAGCCTGGTGTTTTAGAAGTCTTTCATTGCTAACCGGCTGCTGCGTTTAATGCCTAATAATGAAGTGAGTGAGTGTTGATTCCGCATATTGTACAATCAAAAGTCCGAGAGAGGGCGGACTAAACCAAGATGTGATAATGGGGGTGTCTGATATAGAATATAGCCTATTTGCAGGCTATTATCCAATTCAACAGATGTATTTCCAGAGAACATTTGAATTACATAAATTACCAACATGTATTGACATTATTTTTACAATAATGTTTAAAAAAAAACGAAAAAAGAAAAATATTTTCCATGGGAGGGCCCCCGGTGGGCCCCCCAGGTGGTCTGGGCTCTAAGAATGAGTCAGGGTTTTCCCCCCCTGTTCCACGCCGCTGCACACACACACAGAAGAGGGGCCAGGTCTGACTCAGCAATTCTTACAGGCTTATTTCAATCTCCCCTTTTAAACACACACACATGCACGAACGCATGGATACACACACAGAGACATTCTCACACCCTCCCTTGCCTATAAGTACACACACACACACACAAACGCGTGCACACATGCGCATGCTTGCGCACGCGCACACACACACACACACACACACACACACACACACACACACACACACACACACACACACACACACACACACACACACACACACTGACGCACAATAAAACACAGACATAGGCAACTTACCTTTGCCCGTGTCAACAGACACACTCACACACACACACACACACAGACACACACACACAGACTCGAACATAGAGACGCTATGCATAAGCACATGTCTGCACGTCTTATATCTTACTCAAGTCAATTACAACACAGACATAAGCGATTTACTGTAACATAAACACACACACGCACACACACACACACACACAAACGCATGCACACACACACACAAACGCATGCACACACACACGCACACACACACAAATTCATGCACACACACACAGTTTATAGCAGGGAGGTGCGTCACGGGCTTCACAGCTGACTAATCTAGAATGTGCCTGCTGGGAAGCTTAGTGTGAGAAAGAGGTGGAGAGAGAGGGAGAGAGAGAGAGAGAGAGAGAGAGAGAGAGAGAGAGAGAGAGAGAGAGAGAGAGAAGGAGAGACAGAGAGAGAGAAGAAAAACACAGTAAAGGCAAAAGAACGAAGGTCGAATGGTGAGAGAGAGAGAGAGAGAGAGAGAGAGCGAGAGAGAGAGAGAGAGAGAGAGAGAGAGAGAGAGAGAGAGAGAGAGAATCACAGGAGGGAGGAATAAAGGCGCTTTTCCCAGAGTGTAGACTCCTTGATACAGGCATGCCGCACGCACGCACGCGCGCACGCGCACACACACACACGCACACACACACACGCACACACGCGCACACACGCACACACACAAACTAGAGGCCCCGGCTGCAGGCATGTGAATGTTTACCAGTAAGTGACGTCAAGAGATCCCTCTCTCCCTCCTTCCCTCTCTCACTCCCTCTCCCTCCCTCTCTACTGTATGTCTTTCCCTGGCTGTCCTACAACTTCCCTCGACATATCAATCTCTCCCTCTCTCTCCCTCACTCTCTCCCTCCCTCTCTCCCTCTCTCTTTCCCTTGCTCTTACAGTGAACGTGCTCTCAAATTCAAATTCAAATGAGCATGACTGTTAACCATTATACATTTGCTGTTACCGGAATGCCAATGATCAAGTCCTAGTGCATTACTATAGGCCCTGTGTTATGTCATAGTAGTGTAGTACTGTGGTAGTTAACTTTTCAATGACTGTTACAGTGTGCCACTGGAGGTAGGTTACGGCATGCATTAAAGGGGTATGCCACTATTTTCGGGCGTAATACAGTTAAAACCGTTGGCCAGGGTTTATGAAGCTGGTAAAGGCTCTTATTTTTCATGTAAGCCGTTGTCTTGCTTTAAAGTGGTAGTTCGCTATTTTAGACATTAAGCCTTGTTTGTGTGACTTCTGGGGTGAAGTAGAGATGTTCTCATCACCATTTTGACATTTGGTGCTGAACGGAGCATTTGGGTATTGAAGACTGCAGCCCCCCCACCTTTACATTGACTCCAATGAAGCACTCAAGCAATCGATCATAAAATGGCATTAAACTTTCGTTTGCAGAGACATGAAACTCACCGAGTGGTCAGAGGTGGGCAGCGATACGTTGGCTCGAAAATCACCGCGAAATACGCTTCCAGAGAAGATATATTCATTATTGTCCGTCTTCATTGATTGTATTGGTTTGACTAGTATTACTCCGCGCGACCGGAAATGGGGGTGCGTTTGTTTACGTTACTATCTATAGTTTGTATGCAAGCTGTAGTTTTTGTAGCCAGTCCCGCTCAAAGATAGCCGTTCTACATTGCTCCTTGATGTCTACATAAACAACACACTATCGCTACCTACTGGCTGGATGTCTACTGCTATTCAACAGCGTCTGGGGAAAAATAGGTCCGCCAAATGCTAAACAACAGTTAGAAGGCATATTTCGCTGCAATTTTCGGGTCAATTTATCGCTGTCTACCACTGACCACACGGTGAGTTCCATGTCTTCTCAAACAAAAGTTTAATGCCATTTTATAATCGACTGCTTGAGTGCTCTATTGGAGTCAATGTAAAGGTGGGGGGGCTGCAGTCTTGGATACCCAAATGCTCCGTTCAGCACCAAATGTCAAAATTGTGATGAGAACATCTCTACTTCACCCCAGAAGTCACACAAACAGGGCTTAATGTCTAAAATAGCGAACTACCACTTTAAGACAAGTTAAAAGAGGGAGCATGTCGCTAAGGTATGTAATGTTACATGCTACAGTGATCCATTGACTTTCACTAGCTTAGCGACATACTCCCTCTTTTAACTTGTCTTAAAACAAGACAACGCTTAACATGAAAAATAAGACACTTTACTACCTTTATAAACCCCACCCAACAATTTTAACTGTATTAAGCCCCAAAATAGTGGCATACCCCTTTAAGGGGCTACAATCAAGTGTGGCCAAGGCATACAAATAACAAGACAAAAGTGAATAGTGTTACATTTACAGAAGATCTGTTCCTTTCTTCTTTCATCACCCTCTCTCTCCCTCTATTACACTCTCCATCTCTCACTCTCGCTCTCTCTCTCCTCTGCGTTTCCATTTCTCTAACTCGCTTTCTCTCCCTTATTCTGCCTTTTCTCTCTCCATCTCTTATAACTGCTCTCCCTCGCACAAAGCACACACTCTCTCCCTCTCTCTCTCTCTCTCTCTCTCTCTCTCTCTCTCTCTCTCTCTCTCTCTCTCTCTCTCTCTCTCTTTCTTTGGCTTCCTTCCACGGCCTGTTATTCTTCTCCTTCATCCGTCCTGCTGAGAAGAATGCGTGCCTCGTTTCTCTCTCTCTCTTTCTCTCTCTCTCTCTCTCTCGCTTCTTTTCCTTTCTCACACAGCCGTCCATAATGTCGGCCATTCAAGGTGAAGGACAAGGTGTGTGTGTGTGTGTGTGTGTGTGTGTGTGTGTGTGTGACCTCCCTTCTAGAATGGAACACACACACACACACACACACACACACACACACACACACACACACACACACACCACACATTGGCCCACATAAATACAGACACACAATTGAGCGCAAGGCCAATAGGGAGCCATAACGGAGTGCTATAAAATTAAATGAATGTTTTGTTAAAAACAAACGTTCTGGAGAAGTGTAATGAAATTTGGTATGCCTAATTACCACCTGCATTCTATTCTCCGCTCAACTGTCAATCGCCTGAATTTAGCGTGAAAGATAAGCGCACATATACACATATACACATATACACCATAACACATTGACTACCAGGCGTTGTTTGAAATGTTAGCCCTAGACACCCCTCCAGTTTAATCATTTTTTGTCATTTTTGAACAGCCATAGAATATTTTGTCTTAGACCTACGGACACATGTTAGGGCGTGTACGAAAGCTGAGAATCCCAGCCTTCTACATGTTTTTACGGCATGCTTCTATGTTCTTCCATTACGAAGTTATTCAACTTTAAGTGGCAGCTACATGGCAAAAAATGGCGATTTCCCCCATTCGAACGGAGAAAAAGGCTTTTTTGTCACAGATGCGCTCTTTGACTCTCCAAGTTTAAATTGAGGATCTAAATATATTTTCACGCCCCAAAGAGAGGACCAGTCACTTCCAGACCAGTCACTTCCAAGTTAACTATTGAAAAAACACCTGGATCACTTCTGTTTACAGCTAATATTATTATCACCTGAAGAGCTTAGTTAGGCTACTTAGCTTAGTTACTAGTGTATCCTGATGGGCATATCAGTCATTCAAGTATAGCAAAAAAGTAGATGGGGCGAAGGACACTCACCAACGTTAGTTTCTGCTGCTGTGTTGTGCTGTTATTTCATTCCAAATTTCTATTTCCATACCTAATTTGATGACAGCAAACCTCCGTATTCTTCTGTAGGACTGTGTTTACGATAAGCTAGCAAAGCCCTGACAGGAAGCTAGGTATGTTTTGATTACTCAGGCGACTTGATGTGACGTGAACAGGAAGTGTGCATGATTTCATTCGCTGTAATAACACTCAAAAATACTGCATTGTGATAAGTTGCACAGATGAAATATCCAAATAATGACTTTGTAGGAGTTTTGACTGTAGGTGTTTTCATGATCTATGTCAGTTCTGTTCATCACATAATTACGAAAATCACACAGAATGTGCATTAGAATGTGTAGATTCAGAATCCACTAAAAACCGGGTTTTCCCGTGATTTGGTAGTCAATGTGTTAATTAATTATACAGCATTTATTCTCCGCTCACCTGTCTCCAGTCAGAAATGTTCTTTCTCGCTCGCACCCACCACCTACCCGTTCGCCTCCCGTACTCTGCTGTTCTATCAATTTGTCAAACATTTTGCTTCCTCTCAGTTCGCCTCGCTCCTTTGCTCTCCAGCCATCATCCGGCGGGGGGTGTCCGCTTAGAGCTCGCACATACATGCGGGCGCAGATACTGCCCGAGCTCAGTGACGCCCCATACTCCCGAGCTCGAGCATGTTTACTGTATAGACATTTCTCGGCCGTGCCAGCACTTCACCACCACGGCCAGCGATCTTGCCCAATGCGCCGTGTAATCTCTCAGCTTCTCGAATGCAGTGGTCCGCGCAGACCCCGTGAAGCACTTTGATGATCGGTCCACCGCGTGGAGAGCCGCTCTCCGGAAGTCTGTTCTCCAGCGAGAACGAAAATTTCAGACAGTGAAGTAATGAAATTAGAAAATTAAATTCATAAAGAGTGTAGAAGCATACCATAAAATGAATCTACTTGTAATACAAAGTCGCCTAATAGAATGTATAGTCAACAGAATATATTTGTTGAACAAAATAGCAAATTAGTCATTCAAATTCTTTTGAAAGAAAGTCAAAGCGTAAATAGGAAATGAGAGAGAGAGAGAGAGAGAGAGAGAGAGAGAGAGAGAGAGAGAGAGAGAGAACCAAGCTCATGTGATGTAAGCAGTGGAATGGATAAAAAACCCTCTCTCTCTCTCTCTCTGTCTCTCTCTCTCTCTCTCTCTCTCTGTGTCTCTCTCTCTACCCTTCCTCCCCGTACCATCCTCTTTCTGTGTGTGTGTGTGTGTGTGTGTGTGTGTGTGTGTGTGTGTGTGTGTGTGTGTGTGTGTGTGTGTGTGTTTGAGTGTGTGGGTGTGTGCGTGTGTGTGTGTGTGTGTGTGTGTGTGTGTGTGTGTGTGTGTGTGTGTTTCTATGACTCTATGTGTCTTAAATGGTTCTCTCTTCTTTCTCCTTCCCTTTCTTTTTCTCTTTTTTTTCTTTTCCCCTCTATCTCCCCCCTCTCTCTCTCTCTCTCTCTCTCTCTCTCACCCTCTCTCTCTCTCTCTCTCTATGCAAGAGCTTTGGTATTGCATGACTTCATACAAGCGGCCTCAGTGTGGATGGAAATCACATTCTCTCTCTCTCCATCTCCTTCTCCCCCTCTCTCTCTCTTTCTCTCTGTCTCTTTATTCATCCTCCTCCCTTGTCATCCATCTCTCTCCATCTCTCTCCAGCTCACGTTTTACAAACCATGTCTGACTAGAGAGAGAAGGAGAGAGGGAGAGAGCTAGAGAGAGAGAGAGAGAGCTCTCTAGCCAGACATGGTTGGGAAAACGCCGCTAAGGATAAAGATATTTTTGGGCAGAATTGGATATTCTCAAGTGTGTGTGTGTTTGCATGTGTGCGTGTGTGCGTGCGTGCGTGCGTGCGTGTGTGCGTGTGAGACAGAGAGAGAGAGAGAGAGTAAAAGTCAGATTCTGTAGCAGGCACGTGCACTCCAATACGGCAGGGGAGGCACGGCCTCACCAGCCAGACCTGAGAATGATGAGCTGCAGTAAATGTGAATAATAGTAACAATAACAGCTATTGTTTTCGAGCATCTGCACCATAACTACCATTTGAGCAGTATTTAAACAGTTTCACTCATTTTCAATCATTTCCGTGGCCAAAATCATAATATTTGCCCATTTCATGTCAAATTGCTCCGAATACGGTGAATTTGGGGCAACTCTGAACTGGCCTCACCCCGGATTGCGCAATCCCTCGTTAACAAGCTTCAGCGCATGCGCCATTTTGCTCGTTCTGTGAATGCAACCTGGTAATATTGTATTAAACGTTTTTATACACTTAATAGAAGTATGTATGGTGTGCCCTCAATTCCTGATAATGTTCTACTATTTTCTACGTGTGATTATCATTTCTTTACTCTGAACGCTTTGGCATAACGCCCACTGAAATATACAGTGGTGAGGCCAGCAGTAGCCTGGCCGCAGACTCCTTCTGGCATTGAGAGTATTGCTGGCCAGTTACGTCATAGCGAATCTGAAGTTCACAATACAGCCAGTCGGTGTTGTTGGCTAGCTTGTTCACTTTGTCTGCTACAAGTGGATTTCATAACGAAACTAAGAGCATTCTCAAAGTTGGATTTCCAAGAGGAAAATATGTGATAAAGAATGGAGGACCGACAGAGCTGAAGGGTTTGCTACTGCAGGTGGTCAGAAGGTTATAACTACCCGATCATTTCAAAGTGAGTTCTACAACAGAAACTATTTTTTGTTTCCCCTGTGTCCCGTTTGCAACCGGCGAGAATGTGTGGAAGACCATTCGCATGGAATTGTACGACTTAACAATTTACTAAGGACTAAGGAGCCTCACGAAACACAAATCCTCGCGGCTACTCATACTCATATTCAATGCCAAATTGCTTTGGACGTTTGGGGCGTCTCGAATAGATGTGGCTTTGGATGGACAGCACCGGCTAAAGTAACGTTAGCATGCGCAACGCCAAAGTGAAGGAAAAGAGCGGCGCATGGACCTGATGTACAAGTTAAAGGTAAGATCAGTGTTTCCTATGTGTGTGAAGCCTGTGTTTGTGAGACCCGTGGGGAGAGAGAGAATCCGCCGTGATTCTCTCTGGTGTGGTGGTAGCTTTTGTGATCTGAACAGGATTCTCATGTGCCCTGTAACTGTTTGTAAAGTTGAGTAGGCTACAGGGTGCCGTTGAGGTAAATCAAATATACCCGTGTAACTACAAGACTCTGATCTAATTCCAAAGTGTAGGCATAACATAAAGGACAGTCCCAAAATATTTGGTGACCATATCGAAGCTTGTGTAGTAATCTCTGTTTAAATGTTGACATTCGCTTCCTGCCACACCTTTGTCCCACATCGTTTGCCGTAGCCTCGTACAAGTAGATGTAGGCCTACATTTGCACGAGAATCCGGTGCTTATCACAAAAGCTATCACACCAGTTTGTTCGCCGTGGTGCTCAGCGGTCTATATGACACCATGTTTTGAATCCTGTGTGTGTGTGTGTGTCTTCCATTGAGCATCCGCCGTGATGTGGTTTATGTGAGACCACTGTTTGAATCCTGTGTGTGTGAGAGCAGTGGGCTGTGAAGGAGCGTACACTCTTCACTACTCTCCCCTCCTCCTCTCCTCTCCTCTCCTCTCCTCTCCTCTCTTTTCCCATCTCCTCTCCTCTCCTCTTCCCTCTTCTCCTCTCCTCTTCTCTCTTCTCCTCTCCTCTTCTCTCTTCTCCTCTCCTATCCTCTTCTCTCTTCTCTTCTCCTCTCCTATCCTCTCTTCTCCTCTCCTCTCCTCTCCTCTCCTCTCTTCTCCTCTCCTCTCCTCCCCTCTCTTCTCCTCTCCTCTCTTCTCCTCTCCTCCTCTCTCCTCTCCTCTCCTCTCCTCTCCTCCTCTCTCCTCTCCTCTCCCCTCTCCTCTCCTCTCCTCTTCTCTCCTCTCCACTACTCTCCTCTCCTCTGCTCTGCTCTCCAGCTCTCTCAGCCGTGATGCTGCTGTTTGTCCACATTGCTGCTGCTGTGTGGTTTATGTGAGATCACTGTTTGAATCCTGTGTGTGTGTGTGTGTGTGTGTGTGTGTGTGTGTGTGTGTGTGTGTGTGTGTGTGTGTGTGTGTGTGTGTGTGTGTGTGTGTGTGTGTGTGTGTGTGTGTGTGTGTGTGTGTGTGTGAGAGGGAGAGATCTAATAGCATTTTCTCTACGGAAATGCAGCATGTTTTATTTTGTAGGCCTGCCTTATCGGTAGGCCTATTTGGTAAATTTACTAAAATGTACTTATACTGTAGCTGTAGTATTATATATTTGCCTCACCAGCCATAAAGTTGACCGCACGTCACTGTTCTGAAGTGTGTGTGCGTGCGTGCGTGCATGCGTGCGTGTGAGACAGAGAGAGAGAGAGAGTAAAAGTCAGATTCTGAAGTGTGCGTGCGTGCGTGCGTCTGTGCATGTGTGCATGCGTGCGTGTGAGACCGAGAGAGAGAGAGAGAGGAAAAGTCAGAAACACTGACAAGAGTATTGCAGACAAGCACATACAGTACATACACTCAATCCTCACACACTTGAAAGGACAAACAAAAACAAAGGACACAGACACACACAC
>NC_085857.1:16030913-16035913 GCF_034702125.1 Engraulis encrasicolus
AAAGTTACAATCCACAAACACTCTTTCCCATCACAAATGTTCTGCACATATTGTGTTGCATATGAGTGTGAGTTCTGTCATTGGCCTGGTCCCACTCCTATTCCTGTGACACTCTAAAGTTCATGCTTAAGTCTTGTTGCGCTATACCTTATTTGTGTAAGTGGGCCAACTGTAAAACACAATTAAAACTAGACTGCCTGTGCAGTCGCCTTCGACTGCTTAAGGTATATCCCCGAAACGCAACGCTTCCAGTCCCCCATCATTCCTACCACTCCCGTCCACCATTTCGTAAACGTATATGATACATACAGACGTGACATGACGTGCATAGGCTTAAAACCAAACGACTATTGTGAAAATGAAGCAAAAAATGGGGCAAATGGTAATACTGTTTTAATGGTTCAGTGGATATACCACATTAGGTACAGTGTAATAACCAGTGTAACAATATTTAATACAATGTAATTTTTTTACTTACATCATGTGTTTGTGCGTAAGTGGTATTACATGGTATTGCATATTGTTACACTGGTATTACACTATATTACATGGTATTGCATACTGTTACACTCGTTATTACACGGTACCTGATATTGCATATTGTTACACTGGTATTACACTAGTATTACATGGTATTAAATATTGTTACATTGGTTATTACACTGTACCTAATATGGTAGATTCACTGAAATGGTGAACCATTAAAATAAGGTGTTACCGGGCAAATCAATCCACCCAGTCAGAAGTTATGGGCCAAATGAAAATTCCGCCATTTTGAAACTGTTGTCGTCCAAACTCGAATCAGTTCATGAACCTACCCTAGAGCATTCACACACAAAATCTGGGACAAATCCATCCACCCGGTCAGTAGTTATGGGCCAAACAATAATTCGGCCATCTTGAATTCAGCCATCTTGAAAGTGTTGACCTCCAAACTCGAATCAGTTCATGAACCTACCCTAGAGCATTCACACACAAAATCTGGGACAAATCCATCCACCCGGTCAGAAGTTATGGACCAAACAAAAATTCGGCCATCTTGAATTCAGCCATCTTGAAAGTGTTGACCTCCAAACTCGAATCAGTTCATGAACCTACCCTAGAGCATTCACACACAAAATCTGGGACAAATCCATCCACCCGGTCAGAAGTTATGGACCAAACAAAAATTCGGCCATCTTGAATTCAGCCATCTTGAAAGTGTTGACCTCCCAACTCGAAGCAGTTCATGAACCTACCCTAGAGCATTCACACACCAAATCTGGGACAAATCCATCCACCCGGTCAGAAGTTATGGACCAAACAAAAATTCGGCCATCTTGAATTCAGCCATCTTGAAAGTGTTGACCTCCAAACTCGAATCAGTTCATGAACCTGCCCTAGAGCATTCACCCAAAAAATCTGGGACAAATCCAAACATCCGTTCAAAAGTTATCGCGTTAACACGAAAGACCTTACGCGGCGGCGGCGGACGCGGACGCAGACGCGGACGTGGCGGCGGCGCACGCAAAACCATTACATCCCCGACGCTCCGCGTTTCGGGGATATAATTATCTGGTGGGTCAAATAAAATGGCTCTGTGGACCAGATTTTGACAAAGTTTGACATTCCTGACTTAGAGAGTACTTTGGAACCAAAAACAATCTGAGAGACGTTAAATCAACTCTGTTAAATTAACTTTGCATTTTTATTTATTTCTACTGTCTATGGTTATTGTTAGCCTTGCGCGCCATCCTACGTACTTCCGCCAAGACACTTGGTTCCGCACTACGTCTGGTACCTGTCTTCTGTGGAGCGATGTTGACCCGTAGGATTTGCGCCAGTGCAATCGCGTCAGATCAAACAAAGTCCAGACCATGAATACGAAATGGAAATGGTAGTATTATGGGATGGTCAGGACCAGGCTATTGTGCCATGGAGTCAGCAGCCTTGCATGCTGGACTGGGCAGTCATGAGGCCTAAGAAAATTAAAAGTTTGGTTCCGGTTGGTGTCAGATTTGGTCATGGGTCGGTCGGTTTTAAAATGTCCGACACCCCCAACCCCCACATGCGCCAGATTTCGTCATAAACGTTGTTTGAACAATGCCAAGGACGATAGTGGAGTGAGGCCTACAGCTAAAGTTACAATTAAATATAATAAACATTAATGAGCCAATTATACTGACCGTCACCGAAATGAGGATATGATGCGTAATAGCCTACCGTTTCTGGCAAAACTTGTCCAGCTGTCAGTTGCCTGACACTGCTATTTTAACTCCTATGTCCCGTTTACTTTTTTTGATTCCTTTCCATCATCCGTTGTAGACCATATTTTCATTGGGATGAAGGTTCTGGCTTGCAAACATTCTATTTACCGGTACTCACTTTTTGTTTTACGCAAGGATGTAGACACCTAGGCGATATGAATGTTTTAATGAAGGGTGATTGAGGGGCAACATCGTCATTGCCATTAAAGCATTATTATTTCCTACAATAATTCCTTCATTAAAACATTCATATCGCCTAGGTGTCTACATCCTCGTATGCCTATTTGTGGCGACATCATCGTTCATTTCTATTTCATTATTAGGAGGAGGTGCGGAGAGTGAGACAGTGACAGGCGCCCTGCTCCTGTGCAATGGTGGAGGGACAAGCAGAGAGAGAGAGAGGCCGATAAAATAACGGGCGCAGGCCAACGGACTTCTTGGTTAACCAAGCCTTGTGGTAAATTAAAGAATGAAGGAAAACTTGGGCAAAGCATTTCCCTTCTCTCATATTAACTTATTTTACAAGGTATTGTTACAGTGCTACTTTAGTATTGCTATAACGAGTTATGCATCTCGTCGAACATGCAGCGCGACTGAATGGAAGCCCTTTTCTAACACGACGAGACAATATCAATACATTCAAAAATCGTGGATACTCATGTTGTCTGTGTGTTGCATTTCGAGGCGGGTGGTCAGGCTGTGTCAGTGTCGGGTGAGGTAAGGCTATTAAGCTATTATTTGACAGGCATTTTCGCCAGGTTCCCAAACTATCCTACATCGTTTTAGTCTGCAAGAACGCTATGAGGCAAGTTGTTTAAAACTTACGAGCTACAACGACTACCAATTAGCATGTTGTAGCATAATAATTAGCATATAACGTGACCGAGTAGGTGCGCAACTCTGCAGTGACATTTGGGGTTTTCTAATATCAATTAGAATGGCGCGCGCGTGTGTGTTGCTCCTATGTGGATAGTCATGCGATGCAAATTCAGTAACTTGCAGGCAGGTAGAAAGTGAAAGATGGCGAGTTATAGGAATTGAGAAACGTGTTGTGTCTATATGAACAACCGTCCACACAACATCGATATTTTTTTGAGGATTCCAAAAACTCAAAAAAAAATGTTTGGGTCGCACAAAAAATGATAGGGTCGGTCGGCAACCGGAACCAAAACATTTTTTTTTCTAGGCCTGGGTAAGCGGTTAGAGTGTCGGACTCGTAATCCAAAGGTTGCCGGTTCGACACCCGACCCGCCAGGTTGGTGGGGGCAGTAATCAACCAGTGCTCTCCCCCATCCTCCTCCATGACTGAGGTACCCTGAGCATGGTACCGTCCCGCCGCACTGCTCCCTTGGGGCGCCATTGGGGGCTTCCCCTTGCACGGGTGAGGCATAAATGCAATTTCGTTGTGTGCAGTGTGCAGTAAACACTTGAGTGCTGTGTCATTATGACAATGGGAGTTGGAGTTTCCCAGTTGGGCTTTCACATTTTTCACTTTTCACCACTCTGGACTGCACTCTACAGTACCTATTGTGTTTTTGAAACACTAGCTAGCGCAGTGTTTCTCAAAGTGGGGCGTACGCCCCCCTGGGGGGGGCATCTCAGGGGGGGCGTGTGACATCTGATTTTGGGATTTTTTCCCCCAAGGAAATGATTTCCTGTCTCGCCAATAAGTCAATAAGTTTAAAGCCCTCACCAACATTATATTATTAATTGTGATGAATTTGAATACCATAGGTAGTCCCTCTTTGTTTAATCTCACCAGTCACCTTTCCTTTGACTATGCGCACACTGGCGATTCTAGGGGGGGGCAGGGGGTGGCCAGGGCCACCCCTGGGACGCCATTGTCCACCCTACTGGCCACCCTTGATTCGACAAGTAATTAATAAAAATATATATTTTTAAAAATAAATAAATAAATATACAATAATAATAACAGTATAAGACCAATAATAGGTAATTATCAGGTAATCATTCAAGTTCGTCAACCCAACAACAAACAAGAGAAAACTGTCAATCCATGGTGATCGCTTATTTATCGTGAAAGATCTGGCAACCCCGCACCAGCGATGCTGCTGACAGAGATAGGCCTATCTCTGATGCTGAGCAGCACTGTGTCACCTGCAGTTCCTTCACGAGAGACCGCATCCACTAACTGCCTGGACAGTCTAATTTGGACAATAAGGTATGGCAATTTAATGATTTGTTGATTGTCTGAATGTGTTGGAAAACCTAATTTTGAAAACTTTATGCAAGTATTAGCAGCCAGGAAGAGCCAAAATACGAGATAGCGAAACAACAACATGACTAAATGAGAGCAAGTTAGTGTTGTGGCAGCTGCAAACCAAGTTAGTAGCACAGCACAATCCTAACGTGCACGTCAGTTTATTTTTTTGTTGATAACAGCATAGTTAATATGAAACCGTTTGGATAGGGACATGGCATGGATAGCATTGGCCCATTGGCCACGCATTGGAAAGGGTAGTCGGTTGTTATCTACGGTCAGGCTCGGTAGGCAGACGTCAGTACCTAGCTCGAAACCTAGCATGTGAAATGAACTAATGCTATGTTGTGATGCCTTCTCTCAGTGAGAAGCTTCTTCTTTGCTTCTTCGATTGTCTTGACTTTTCTTGGAGTTTAAATCAAACTTAAATAAAGTCGGAGTAAGTTATAGTAAAGAGCACCTCTGCCTCTTTAGGGTAAGCAAGTTCACATCAGTCACAGATGTGTTGCCTAAAAACCCACAGCGTTAGTCCA
>NC_085857.1:16043413-16045913 GCF_034702125.1 Engraulis encrasicolus
TTCATTCCCATGAACCCGATCATGAGAGAGGGTGAGGGGTGAGAGGAAGGGCAGCGTGTGTGTTTGTGTGTGTGTGTGTGTGTCCGTCCGTGCGTGCGTGTGTTTGTGTGTGTGTGTGTGTGTGTGTGTGTGTCCGTGCGTGCGTGCGTGCGTGCGTGCGTGTGTGTGTGTGTGTGTGTGTGAGCTTCAGCTAGGCCTGGGACAATGTGTGTGTGTGTGTGTGTCTGTGTGTGTGTGTGTGTGTGTGTGTGTGTGTGTGTGTGTGTGGTTCAAAGACCACCGTGATAAGCCTATAGGGGGCTGGGCTACGTCTGCACAAACACATGGTTAGGCAGTATTGGATTCATAGTGGAGGTCGATCGATGACTTCCATGTAAGAGTGCGCGGGGGTTGGTCACGTGTGCGTGTGTAAGTGTGTGTTTGTGTGTGTGTGTGTGCGTGTGTGTGCTCGTATGTGTGGGCATGCATGCTTGCATTTCTGTGTGCATGCGTTCGTGTGTGTGTGTCCTGCATGTGTGTGTGTGTGTGCGTGTGTGTGTGCATGCGTACGTGCATGCGTGCGTGTGTGCATGTGTGCACACGTGTGTGGGCGTAAATGCATGTGTGTGTGCATACCTGTCTCCATGTGTGTGTGTGTGTGTGTGTGTGTGTGTGCATGCGTCTGCGTGCGTCTGTGTTCGTGCGTGCGTGCGTACATGCGTGTGTGTGTGTGCATGCCTGCCTCAGTGTGTGTGTGTGTGTGTGTGTGTGTGTGTGTGTGTGCGCATGCCACAGGGTCATAGGAGAACAGAGCTGATTTGCATGCAGGTGTGAGTTGTTGTCATAGTTCTGCACAGTCAGCTCAGAGTGACCCAGAGGCCTTGAATACTGAGAGAGAGAGAGAGAGAGAGAGAGAGAGAGAGAGAGAGAGAGAGAGAGAGAGAGAGAGAAGAGAGATAGAAGAAGAGAAGAGAAGAGAAGAGAAGAGAAGAGAAGAGAAGAGAAGAGAAGAGAAGAGAAGAGAAGAGAAGAGAGGTGGAGAGCAATGAGGATGAGGAAGGAGAGAAAGTGGGGAGAATACAGAGAGAGAATGAATGTTACGGAAGGAAAGACTGAAAACTGAGAGAGAGAGAGAGAGAGAGAGAGAGAGAGAGAGAGAGAGAGAGAGAGAGAGAGAGAGAGATTATCGAGAACATAACAAGCAAAGGCAAAGGGTGAAGGCTTGAGAAAAATGTAGAAATAGGATCAAGAAAGACATTACAGGAAGTGAGTTAGCAGCATGTTTCTGTGGCACAGCGTTGGCTAAATGTGGCATGGGGCATTCAAGAAAGAAAGAGAGAGAGAGAGAGAGAGGGAGAGAGAGAGGGAGAGAGAGAGACAGAGAGAGAGGCAGAGAGAGAGAAAGAGAAGTGGTGTTGGCTAAATGTGGCATGGGGCATTCGAGAAAGAGACTGAGAGAGAGGAAGAGAGAGAGAGAGAGAAACAGAGAGAGAGAGAGAGAAATTGAGAGAAATTGAGAGAGAGAGATGAGAGAAAGAGAGAGAGAGAGGAGAGAGAGAAGAGGCATTTGCTCAGAGTGCCATGGGGGTTAGCTAACTTCTCCTTTCGTGAGACTAGCTAGCAGGTGAAATGTAACTGGGCAAGAGTGTCAGCAGTGTTGCCAGATTCGGCGGTTACCCGCCCAATTGGGCTGCTTGGGATGGCAGTCTGGTTAAAAACGGGGAAAATTGGCCATTTGACGTTTTTTTCCTCTAGTTTTATGCCCATAGAAATCAATGCAATTTGTTGAAAATGGGCGGAATTTAGCGCTTCTGCACATTTAGCACATCTGGCAACACTGAGTGTCAGTTCCAGGCCGGGCATTTTCACCCACGACCAGTGTTGCCAGGTTGAAATAGCCGCCTGCGGGTAAAAACGTGAAAAAATGGCCATTTGGTGGGGGTTTTTTCTGCAGTTTTGTGCCCATAGAAATCAATGCAATTTGTTGAAATTGGGCGGAATTTAGCGCTTCTGCACATTTAGCACATCTGGCAACACTGAGTGTCAGTTCCGTCGAGAGCATCATCGACCCTGCGGAGACAAGGCATGCTTGACATGACCTCACAGATACAATCTCTGGTTCATAAACACGCGCATGCACGCACCCGCACACACACACACACACACACACACACACACACACACACACACACACACACACACACACACACACACACGGGTGCAGATACGCACTCACGCAAACACACACACACACACACACACACACACCTATGTGTGTATATACGTAGCTAATATCCCCATTCATAAAGACAGTATGTCAGTGAAGGTTGTTATGGCCTAATCCTTTTCTACTTACACCCTATAACACACACACACACACACACACACACAGACACAGACAGACACTGAGAGCGAGAGAGAGAGAAAAAGAGAGATAGAGAGAGAGAGAACAGTGTGCGACCTGTTCAGCTAAGGTAAACATGAGTAGCACCCTAACCATTTATTAGTATTTTTGCTTGAC
>NC_085857.1:16053413-16055913 GCF_034702125.1 Engraulis encrasicolus
ACACACACACACACACACACACACACACACACACACACACACACACACACACACACACACAACCCAGCTGTCACCTGGCAACCCTCGCGCCATCTTTTTTTTTCTTTTCTTTTTTTTATTGTGAGCACCCCGTTGCTATGTCAACAGAAATGCACACATGTGGAAGTGTTTTCTCTTTTCTCTCTCACCCCTCTCATGCTGTCTTTTCTTTTCTTCTAATCCTTGTACTCTCTCTATACCTCTTTCACTTCCCATCCATTTCCCATCCTTCCTTCTTGCTTATCTCGTCTTTCATACATCACCTGACCTCAGGGCCGGCGCCACAGGGGGGGGGGGGGGGGGGGGGGGGGGGGGGGGGGGGGGGGGGGGGGGGGGGGGGGGGGGGGGGGGGGGGGGGGGTGGGGGGGGCATTGGAGGGCATTATTCACCTAAACATGCTGATATGGTCATTAATATGCGACAAATTAGTATTTTTTTCTGAATGCAGTAAATATAAAGTATAAGACAAAATTCCACCTTTGCTTAACCACCATAGCCATAATAAACAAATAAATTAATAGGCTACACTATTTAGACATTGTCAGTAGACCTAAATGTGAAATAATAAGTGAACAGTGATCCTTTGAAATAATGGGATTGTCCCATATTTACGAACAAAAGTACTGTTCCGTAGAGCTGAAACTGAGCCCACAATTTGGTTAAAATGCAGGATATTGCATCTAAGAAATACAACATTTTCTGGGGGAGGACCCCCATACCCCCCGCCAAGGTGCCCCCCCATACTCCATCAAATGCCCGTCCAACGACGTGGTTCTGCACCCGGGTCTGCCTGACCTCTTTCTATAAAATATCTGTCTTCTACAATGAATCACTATAAGGGGACATAGGCCTACTGGTTCGGTAGAAATCACTGACCTGTATACTGTATCACTGGTCTTATATTGTTAGGACTAAACCACAACAGTCCAGTAGAGTCCAATCATTTTTGCCATGTTTTTTTCCATTCTGCATTCATCACTTAATTCCACATTTTTTCCTTGATCTCACATATGATGCGATTGTTTATTCTGTATTTTCAGTTTTGTTTCTTTTTATTCTGTAGTCGTCATTACATTTAGAATGTTTTTTTTTTATTATTATTCGTCTCATACCGCATGGATCCTTTGATCTTTAGAGGGCTGGAAAACTACATGAGAGCTCTTCTGTGAAAACACATTTCATCAATATCTCTTTTTTATCCTGGACAATAAAAACCAGAGAGCACAAAAACACGTGAATAGAAGACAAAATACTTTTCTGAAACAGTCATAAACGGCGTATGCAGGCTTGCATGCATGCGACATGCGTGCATGTGCAGGCACAATATCTGTGCATGTGTGTGTGCATACGTGTGAATGATATCTATCTGCATTTGTTTGTGTGTGAGTATGTGTGTGTCATCTGTTCTTGCATGTGTCTATTCATGTGTACTTTCTGTGTGTATGTGCAGGGAAGCAGACAGAGGGAGACAAAGGAGTCACTTGTCCCAAACCCAGGAAGGGGGCTCAGAATTAGATCCTCATTACGTTGTATTGATTGGGTTTGGGGCCCTTTCAGATGGTGTCGTCCTCCCGGGCCCAGCCAAAGCTGTCAGTGGCCCTGCACATGTGTTCATGTATTTGTTTTTGTTTCGTTTCTTGCGTTGTTTGTGTATATGCAGGGACGGCCCTAGGGGTGGGCCAACTGGGCAATTGGGGCGGCATCCATGAGGGGGCCGGCCCTATTGCGAAAACCTACCTCCAATAATATCGCAAAAATCGCCAATTAACGCTATTTATATGTCACTGTATTTCTGTGCTATTACTAAGCTATGGCAATAGCTGCTTTTATCAGCAGTTGTAGACATTTTTTCCCACCAATTTTGTTATCATTTTTCGTGGGGGTGGGGCGGCGGTGGGCGGAGGGACTGTGTTTGAGCATGTGCATATGTGTGCGTCCCAGGGGTGGAACTTAAAAAATATTCCCCACCAGTCACTGTGGCAGGTAGATTCTAAAATTTAGTCACTCACAATTTTTACGAGTCACCATTTTTACCAATTCATATTCAACCGTTCCAAACAATGTAATGCAAGGAAGATAATTTTTTTGGTCAATACTTTTGTTTCAGAGGTCATAAATTCAGTTATTGTGATGCCAATAACTCTTTCCATGACCAATTTGCTTTAACGTTTGATGTTGGATGCTGCGTATAATTCCGCATTAACCAGGGCGCCTGTAGAAAAAATTCACCCATCGAAGGCCAAATTCACCTGTCATTGTCAGGTGGACGGGTGCTTATTTCCTTCATGTATGCCTGTGTGTTTATCCATGCTTGTGTGCTCTCTTGTGCCTGTACAAGTACAAGTACAAGTACACTCTAGTATGCACATAGTAAATTGAAAACAACCCTTATACGGGTTTGGTGTGTGTGTGTGTGTGTGTGTGTGTGTGTGTGTGTGTGTGTGTGTGTGTGTGTGTGTGT
>NC_085857.1:16063413-16070913 GCF_034702125.1 Engraulis encrasicolus
TTTTCTTTTCCACCTAATTTAACATCTGGCTCTGCACTTTCATCTGCCATATGTTTGTGCTTCTTTGTGCGCTGGAGATCGTGTCTGTAGTCTTGGGAGACTGAATCAGTAACACTTAAGGCTGATCTTTCAAAATGGGCAAAATTGTCTCTCTGTGCTGCCACAAAATCACGAAGAGAACTGAGAAGCTGTGTTGCCGTATTTATGTTGATGTTAGGCTTCTGTAACTGCAGGCTTGTGGCTTGGAACCGCTGCAGTATTGTATCCCAAAAGTATGCCATGACAGCTATCTCTAGGGTGTCCAGCTTGCCACAAAGTGCAGAGGCCTCACTTCTAGTGTCACGTTTCTCCTGTGGATCTTTGGAAAAATTGTTCAGTGAATCTATCAGTTGCGCATAATATTTCCACAGAGCATTTGTTGATTCAGCTCTTGCACTCCAGCGAGTGCCTGACAAGGACTTCAGTGTGAGTTTCACATTTGTATTTCTGAAAACCTTTCCCCACCTGTGTGTTGAAGAGGCAAAAAGTGTACAAAGATTGCAGAAAGTCAAAGAAACGCCCAGCTTCTGGGCTACTGTCAACAGCATTGACACCAACTAAATTCAATGAATGCGCAGCACAGGGGACATAACAAATCAATGGGTTTATGCGTTTCAGATGCGCTTGAACTCCATTGTACTTTCCTGACATATTACTTGCATTGTCGTAAGACTGGTCACGACAGTTACTTATGTCTAGGCTCAGGTTCTCCACCATTGCAACAACACACTCAGCCAAATTGCTCCCGCTATGATTCTCAATAGGCTCAAAACCTAGTAACCGCTCAACAATGTCTCCCCCAGCTTCAACAAATCTGAAAATAAAAGTGAGTTGGTCCACATGTGCAAGATCGGGAGTGGAGTCAACGATAACAGAAAAGTATTTGGCCTCTTTTATCTCACTTATAATCGCTTCCTTTGTTCTTTCTCCCATTAAGTGGATAAATTCCCCACAGATTGTGGATGAGAGATAGGACACAGAGCCTTTGCCCTTGCCTCCAAACCTTTGGAGATGGTCAGCTGGAAAAGGGTCAAATTTTGCCAACAGTTCGATAATGCCTAAGAAATTACCATTGTGAGGTGATCCAAACTGCTCGTCATCTCCCCTGAACGCAAGGCCCCTCTCTCCCAAAAACTGAATTACAGCAACAACTCTTCACTTCTTGCGTGCATGGTGCTGTGACATCATACGTAATGTCATGATGTCATTTGGTGACTTTAAGCGACTTTTCAGAGAGCCAATTGTGACTTTCTGTGATTTTTAGCAGGACTGAGTCCACTGGAAAATCCATATTGGTTTTTCTCTTACAATGGCTGCCGTTCCTCATGGCCCAGGGATCCTCTGGTTGTCGTTCCCCATGCCCCAGGGGCCCTCTGGTTGCCACACATCATGGCTCAGGGGCCCTCTGGTTGCCATATTCTGTGGCCCAGGGGCCCTTTGATTGCTGTCCCCCTAGGCGCTCTAGTCGCCTTACCGCATAGCCCAGGGGCCCTTTGATTGCCGTTTCCTGTGCCCCAGGGGCCCTATGGTTGCCATATCCCGTGGCTCAGGGGCCCTTTGATAGCCGTCCCCCGTGGCCCAGGGGCCCTCTGATTGCCGTCCCCCGTGGGCAGGGGCCCTCTGGTTGCCATATCCCGTGGTTCAGGGGCCCTTTGCCATCCCCCGTGGCCCAGGGGCCCTCTGATTGCCGTCCTCCGTGGCCTAGGGGCCTGTTGCTGTACGACATGGCCCAGGGGCCCTCTGGTTCCTATGTCCTGTGGCCGAGGGCCCTCTGACTGCTGTCACTCCACCCAGCCCATTTCAGTTAACCCTTATAGACTAAAGAAGTACAACTAAAGAGGGCTCTATCGCAATCAACATCGACATCGGTATCTGGATTGTTGTTGGGCCCCCCCTGGGCCCCCTGGATCCATGGGCCCCGGGGCGCCAGCCCCACTCCCCCGGTCGGTAATACGGCCCGATGCAAGACTCATGATTGACCTGCGATTGAGCAAGAAATCGGCCCGACTCTCAAAAAGTCGTGCGAGTGCCAAATCTGGGCAAAATCGAGGCAAAAGTCGCACAGTGTAAGCCCAGCTTTAGTTTTAATCTTAGAAATGTGAGTCTTGTCTTTTTGTGTTACATGTTACAGTACTTTTTGTAATGTTTTGTTGTTTTGTCTAGTGTTCTGGTAGCGTTGTTCCCTGTCTTTTTTGTATTTATTTTGTAACTTTTAACTTGCTGCCTCTTGGCCAGGACTCCCTGGGAGAAGAGTCACTGTGACTCAACGGGACCCTTCCTGGTTAAATGAAGGATATATGGGAAAAAAATAATAATAAAAATAAATTTTAAAAAATCAGGTTCCCTGTTGAGAGGGAGGTGGCGCACAGCATTTTGGGTACAAGGCCAAGGGAGGGAATAAAGCAATTTTTTCGTTTCACATTACACTTGATAACTCGATGTCCAGTTAGTTCACTGGAAGGATAGCTACCTTTCCCGATTCGAATGCAGCCACAGGCACACACACACACACACACACACAGGCACACACCCACTTCCTACTTCCAGGTGTGGACAGTACAGGAAAGATTTCCTCCTACTGCACTGGGAGGAAGAGGTCAGTGAGTGCAAACTCTTATGACTTTTGTCGTCATGCAAGTGCATTCCACATTGAGGTGCGAAGCCTTTGCGTGTTAAAGGGACACTGTGCAGGAAATGGTCAAAAAAGGTACTGCAACTATGCTGCTCATTGAAACTAGGCTGCCTATTGCCAAATTTGATATTTACATGAAAGTTTACTAAGCAATAAACAAATATTTTCTAGTATGGTCCAAGTAGAGTCATTTTTGCAGCTAAAAAATGGCTATTTTTGGAAATTCAAAATGGCGGACCATGGAGAAGATCCCCCTTTTCATGCATGAAAAGTGCAATTTTTCCAGTCATAATGAATACTTAAAATTTGATGGTGGTGGTAAGTATGCATTACAAAAGCAACATTAGTGAATGGGCAGCATGAATTCTGGAAATAAACAACTAAAAATTTCACAGTGTCCCTCACCTCAATCGAAATGTCAGTGTTTCCCGTGTGTGTGTCTCTGTGTGTGTGTGTGTGTGTGTGTGTGTGTGTGTGTGTGTGTGTGTGTGTGTGTGTGTGTGTGTGTGTGTGTGTGTGTGTGTGTGTGTGTGTGTGTGTGTGTGTGTGTGTGTGTGTGTGTGTGTGTGTGTGTGTGTGTGTGTGTGTGTGTGTGTGTTCTCTGGCATGGCTCAAATCACAGGGGTCTCTGTGGGAACTCAGTCTGACCTTTCTGTCTCCACAACATTGGGAGCCAACCCTTGCAACCCGTGTGTGTGTGTGTGTGTGTGTGTGTGTGTGTGTGTGTGTGTGTGTGTGTGTGTGTGTGTGTGTGTGTGTGTGTGTGTGTGTGTGTGTGTGTGTGTGTGTGTGTGTGTGTGTTATTTGTGCGTATCATGTGTGGGCCAATATCAGTATCACATACAAGTATATCCAGAGACCCCGAACACCCCCCACCCCCCTGCAAACCGTCACCACATACCACACCCCCTCTGCAAGTCCAGGGGAAATTAAGGACGGTGTACTACATGGGCCTACCAGGGCCAGTACCAGGGGCTCAACAGTCAAGGGGGCCCTAATGATTAGGTCCCTATATTTCCGTTCTCACATTGCAAAAACAATCACCCAACTGTATTTTCACATTTTACATGCATATAAATAAAATTTTAGTGATGTGGTGACTTGCCCAGGAGGCCCCTCATACTTAAATACTAGGCTTAAGGGGTATGCCACTATTTTGGGGCTTAATACAGTTAAAATTGTTGGCTGGGGTTTATAAAGGTGGTAAAGTGTCTTATTTTTCATGTTAAGCGTTATCTTGCTTTAAGACAAGTTAAAAGAGGGAATATGTCGCTAAGCTAGTGAAATTCAATGAATCCGTGTAGCATTGTAGCATGCTACACGGATCCATTGACACTAGCTTAGCGACAGACTTGGGATGTCTGTTTATGTAAACTTGTAACATCCGTAGTAGGTGGGGAACCTTCTATTTTTTTTAAAGATATTTTTAGGGGCTTTTGTGCCTGTATTGATAGGAAAGTGGAGATTGTGACAGGAAATGTCGCCGGTGTAGTAACCCAGTGCCATACCGTTGGCCATGGCAGGCCCATGGGGTGGCCTTTCTTACTGTCTGGCCCAGGGGCCCATGGAGCATTAATCCGTCCCTGGGGCGAACACCAAATAGCAAATACCGGTGCGAGCAGGGCAGACATCTGTGGAAAGAGAGGTGAAGTGATGGTGCATGGGATATGGGGGTGTTTCACTTCCCAAAATATCCTACACCCACCACCGTTGCCATCCGCCATGTGCTCTCCTGTTGTGTGGTGCTGACCTTACCACCTCTGCCACGCACGCACGCACGCACGCACGCACGCATGCACCCACGCACGCACGCACACACACACTTGTCCACATGCTTACTGCCAAAATATCCTCTACCTAGCCACCTAGTGACACCTAGCTCGTGCTGGCCTTACTACCCAACAATTCTCCCTCTCTCTCTCTCTCTCTCTCTCTCTCTCTCTCTCTCTCTCTCTCTCTCTCTCTCTCTCATCCTTTCTTTTTTTTTCTGTCTGTTTCTCAATCATACTCTTCTCACCCCCCTTCCACTATCTCCCCCCCTTCCCCCCCCCCCCCCCTTGCCCCCCCCCCCCCCCTTTCCCTCTCTCCTGCCCACACACACACACACTCACGCTTGCACACACATACACACACACACACACACACACACACACTCACGCTTGCACACACATACACACACACACACACACACTCACGCATGCACACACATACACACACACACTTTACCTACTGCCATATTATCCACTGCCCAGCGTGTCAGCTGTGTGGGGAAGGACCTCTCAGGGAGTGGGGTGGAGGGGGTGGAGGTGGAGGGGGTGGAGGTGGAGGGGCTTTCTTGGTGTTGGATGTTGGGTATGAGTGTGTGTATGTGTGTGTGTGTGTGTGTGTTAGGGGGGGTGGGTGCTGTGTGTGTGTGTGTGTGTGTGTGTGTGTGTGTGTGTGTGTGTGTGTGTGTGTGTGTGTGTGTGTGTGTGTGTGTGTGTGTGTGTGTGTGTGTGTGTGTGTGTGTGTGTGTGTGTGACCTCCATTTGGGTGAGAGGGTCCTGAAAGCCGATACTGATCAAAAGTTACATTGACCCCAGATACACACACACACACACACACACACACACACACACACACACACACACACACACACACACACACACACACACACACACACACACACACACACACACACACACACACACACACACAGAGGCACAGTAGTGGTCAGGTATCAGATTCTGATTTGGGTGAAGACTGGAGCAGCTGACGGGGGACTGCTGTGTGTCGGTGCATCGCTCCGCAAATACTAAGTACAGAGTAAATTTGCCAGTGTTAATTTTGCAGTGTTAAGGCTTATTAACACTATTGGAGTAATTCCAACACCAAATGGAGTGAGATGCTCTCCAGTGTCAGTGACAAATGAAGTTGTTAAATTGTGTGGAGTTAGAAGTACTCCAGAGAGCCCCCGCCTCCTCGAGGTGATGGAGTTTGTCTGCGCCATTGTATGCTCCCCGCAACTGCTTTACTCTTTATAGTGTTAGCTTAACACTATAAATCTAACATCAGTGTTTAACACTGATCTGGAGCAGGACCAAATAGACACTAGAACAGTGTTAATTTTAACTCTTTAAGTGTTATTTTAATACTACAAAATTTACTGAGGTGCTGCTTTCAGTAGGGTGCAGGATATGACCAGGGTTACAAATCTTTTTAATTTGTATATATTTTTTATTTTTTATTAATCTCTTTTTTCATCTATTTCATCCACAGAGCAACATGGGACATGAATTTCCCTTCGGGGATAAATCAAGTTCAAATCTAATCTAATCTCTCTCTCTCTCTCTCTAATACTGAAGAATTTGGCCAGGCAGGCAAAGCAAACTTTTCCATTCATTCCTTTTTTTTCTTAGATATTTGTTGGGGTTGTTATGCCTTTATTGTGACAGGGTCATTATAGAGAGAGAGACATGAGAATGCATGGAGAGAGAGAGAGAGAGAGAGAGAGAGAGAGAGAGAGAGAGAGAGAGAGAGACAGGGAAAGTTCTGCAAATGACCTCAGGCCGGAGTCGAACCCGGGTCGCCGGTGTAGCAGTCGAGTGCCCAGCCGACTGAGCCCCGGCTGGGCCTGTCATTCATTCCTATGAGGAAAGTGAAGTTCAACGAAGGCGGGACAAAAAACATTTGACCAAGTTTAATGTTATGCAATTGAGAGGCGAATTTGGCCTGTGGCGACAAATGAAATCAAAGTTTCAATCAATTTGAGTCCCTGCTACTGTGCGACCTCGTGACTGACCGCTGAGCTGTCAGAATGGAAATGCTGAATTTCACCTCTCTTTGCTCTGTTCATTTTGCCTGCTTGTGTCCCCGGCGTAAGGCGTCACTCCATTAATAGCACAGTGACAAGGCGGGGCAAGGGGTAAAGAGACCCTGCATCCAGGGTTCCCACTCCTAGTCACATATCAAATTCATGCTCCACAAATAACCTAGTAGGCCTCTAAGAGGAGGGTGGTGGGTTGGGGTTTGGGGATTGGTAGCCTGGCGATGCCATCCTACCTACTTCCAGCCCAAAGATTTTGGCTTCGTACATAGTCCGGCCCAACCCTCCTAGCTTGTTTCACTCACGGTTCTGCCAATCAGCAAACAGTTGAGATAGGTGATGCAGAACTCACCCGGGGAGTCCATTACTGATTGGTTATGGTAACACTATTCACACTTTTGTCTTGTTATTTTTATGCTTTGGCAACACTGTATCGTAACAGTGTAGAGTAAGGTCAGACCATCTTCCACCCTCCATGGAAATGGATTCCTCTTAGCTCGGTCCAGACTGTGTGACGGAGTCAGTGGCGTAACGCAAGTACTTCAGGCCCTACTGCATGCTACCAAAAACGAGGGCCTAATATCCTGTGGAGGGGGCCCGTTTCTTCAAGTCAAGGGCCCATGTGGGCCTAATATCCTGTGGAGGGGGCCCGTTTCTTCAAGTCAAGGGCCCATGTGGGCCTAATATCATGTGGAGGGGGCCCGTTTCTTCAAGTCAAGGGCCCATGTGGGCCGCCTGTCTCGTATGCCCCCCCTGCCTCGCGGGGGCTGCGGTGGTATACTTTACGTCCCTGGACGGAGTCAACAGTCGGCTTTCGCCCAGGCTTGGGCATTTGAGGATGTGGAGTGGAAAAACAGCTGGTCTACAAATATTACACTGAGTCGGGGGGGGGGGGGGGGGTGGGGGGTGGGGTTGGGGGGGGGGGGGGGGGGGGGGGGGGGGGGGGGGGGTGGTGGTGGTGGGGGGGTGGGGATTGGGGAGTGAAGGAAGAACCTTTTGCGTCACTCTACAAATAGTACACTGA
>NC_085857.1:16083413-16085913 GCF_034702125.1 Engraulis encrasicolus
ACACACACACACACACACACACACACACACACACAGAGACACGCACACACACACACACTCACACTCACACACACACACGCACGCACACACACACACACACACACACACACACACACACACACACACACACACAGTAGACAAGTGGCTGACCCGACACCCACTCAGTGTCTGTGAGTCTCCTGGAGCTCAGGATAAAATATTTAACATGGCACACACATCTCAGGAGAGAGAGAGAGATAGAGAGAGAGAGAGAGAGAGAGAGAGAGAGAGAGAGACAGAGAGAGAGAGGAGAGAGAGAGAGAGAGAGAGAGAGAGAGAGAGAGAGAGAGAGAGAGAGAGAGAGAGAGAGAGAGAGAGAGAGAGAGAGAGACAGAGAGAGAGAGACAGAGAGAGAGATTGGGAGTCATTTAGGTCAGTCAGAGCTCACATATACACACATACAAGGAAGGCGGTGGGAGGTGAGACAAAGGGGTCAGTTGTCCAGGGCCCAGGCAGAAAGGGGGCCCCAGTATTGGGTCCTATTTACATGGTGCGTATAGGGTGAGGGGCGGCAAACGCACAGTACACACACACACACACACACACACATACACACACACACACACACACACACACACATACACACACACACACACACACACACACACACACACACACACACACACACACACACACACACACACACACACACACAGACACACACAGACACACACACACACACACACACACACACACACACACACACACACACACACACACACACACACACTATGCTCAGGGCCGGTTTTAAGCATAGGCCGGCTAGGCGGTCGCCTAGGGCGCCATGTGAAGAAGGAGCGCCGAAATGACGCTCTCCAATGCATAATTTTGCGATATGGAGTTTTTTTTTATGAAGTCGCAATCAACAAAGCGTGGCGCGAAAGCGCTCTTCACGGCAAAACACCCCTCAGCCAATAGTAATATTGCTTTCAACTGTCCCTGGGAAGTCTGTGAACCAATAAACAGACAGTCCTGAGAAAGGGGGCGGGACGAGTGACAGCATGCGATCTATTTTGAATTTGGAGACTCACTCCAGCAGTGTTGCCAGATTGGGCTGTTTCCCGCCCAATTGGGCTGCTTAGGATGGCCTTGTGTGGGTAAAAATGGCATTTAGCAGAAAAACCAGCCCAATTTTTGCCATAGAAATCAATAGAATTGGGCGGGATTTGGTGCTTCTAGGCGGGTTTTGAGCATTTTTTGGGCTGGAAATCATCAGCCTCATCTGGCAACCCTGTCGACAGAGAGGCAAGCGCAAACAGCTGTGTTGCTCTGCTGGGTGGAGAATTGTTGTGTTCTCATTAAACCAGTCATTGCATGATGCAGGAGTTGCAGAGGGTGTTTTAGAACTATGTGATTTATTCAACAACCATTTGTCATTATGGAAAGCCTAATAGTTATGAGGCTGCTGTTTGGAATTTGTGGGAAAAATAGCTGAGTTTGTGGTCTGTGAAATCGCTTGTTAGCCTGCTAACATTAGCCAAGTATGCCAAGCAATGAAATCCAGTGAAGAAGCTGTTACCTACTCACTACTCACTAACACCCACCTGATATGATTATACTTGCTTAGGTTGACAAGCAATGTAAAGTAAGACTGGTGCAATGTTTAAAACAATTTTAGCTGCCATATCTCCTTCCATCCACTTGAATGAATTACCTGCTTGTTGTAAGCTTTAAAAAAAACATTGTTTCCAGACCAGAATGACATGCATGAATCATGTAACAGAACCATGCACAGCATGTTTTCATGCTGAGTGATGTAGTATTGCAGACAAGTGAGGCTTTTTACAATATTTTGTATATTATGAAATTCCAAAGCGTGACACCTCTTCTCTCTTTCTCTCACCCTGTCCCTCCAGTTCAAACACATAGCCCCCTTCTCATCCTCCTACTCACAAATGCACCACTAGCCAAGTATGCCAAGCAATGAAATCCAGTAAAGTAGCTGTTAGTAGCCTACTCACTAACACCCACCTGACATCATAATACTTGCTTAGGTTGACAAGCAATGTAAAGTAAGACTGGTGCCATGTTTGAAACAAGTTTAGCTGCCATATCTCCTTCCATCCACTTGAATGAATTACCTGCTTGTTGTAAGCTTAAAAAAAACATTGTTTCCAGACCAGAATGACATATAGGCCTACATTAATAATGTAACAGAACCATGCACAGCATGTTTTCATGCTGAGTGATGTAGTATTGCAGACCAGTGAGGCTATTAACTATATTTTGTATATTATGAAATTCAAAAGCGTGACAGCTTTTCTCCCTTTCTCTCACCCTGTCCCTCCAGTTCAAACACATAGATAGCCCCCTTCTCATTCTCCTACTCACAAATGCACCACTATTTCCAGTCCAGAAATGAAATTGGTTTGGAATCATAGACAGCACAAATGTGTAGCTTATTAAAATTGTTATGCTGCCATGCTTTCTGATGCTGTAGGTAGATAGGCTATCAATGCAG
>NC_085857.1:16090913-16093413 GCF_034702125.1 Engraulis encrasicolus
CAGACACAGCTTTCACATCTTTCACATTTTGCTTCTTTTTTTTCTTTGAAAATCTTTCAGTCTTCAGTTTTCTTCTGCCTTTTTCTCTTAAAGGAACAGACCACCCTTTTTTGATTTTCACATATTTGCAGTATTTCCTAGCATTATTCGTGAATGTGCATATCATTTTCTTCTCAGTGTTTTCAGTTCTTAGATTCATTGGATCAGAATTATTAGCATAGCTTAGCATAATCACTGGAAGTAACTGGTATCTTTAGCATCAAGTCACAAGTGATCACTGGACAGAATTAAACTGCTGTTTTACACTCTGGTGAATTTTACATTCATTTTAAAATGGTTTATAAGTACATTTGAGGATGTTTTATTTTGTACCATAGACTTGCATTAGTATGCCTAATTTGGCTATACTGTTAAACGGGGCAATGCAAGCACATAGCCGAAAATGATATGCACATTCATGAACAATGCATGGAAATACTGCATATATGTGAAAATCAAAAAAGGGTGGTCTGTTCCTTTAACCTCTGTCAGACATTGATGAAATTATCGTTCTGTCAATCTCCAGCTCTCTCTCTCTCTCTCTCTCTCTCTCTCTCTCTCTCTCTCTCTCTCTCTCCTCTCTCTCTCTCTCTCTCTCTCTCTCTCTCTCTCTCTCTCTCTCTCTCTCTCTCTCTCTCTCTCTCTCTGTCTGCCCCCGTCCCCTCCATCTCAAGTCAAGTCAAGTAGGTTTTATTGTCAATTTCTTTACATGCACTGGTCATACAAAGAATTTTAAATTACATTTCTTGCTTTCCCATGCAGACATAGACTAATCTAGGTAAGGACATAGTATAGACATAGACAGTACTTATACATGGACATAAGACAGTATGGACATAGACAGTATCAATACAGTGTCAATGTAGAGAACATACATTAGGAGGAGGTAATTGTTGTGCTTTTCCTAAAAGTCCTTTTATAGCGTTCTGACATAGTAATAGTAGCATTTTGAAGAAAAATAAATATTAAAATAGGTCTATCAAGTACACCAGCAGGTGTGTGTGTGTGTGTGTGTGTGTGTGTGTGTGTGTGTGTGTGTGTGTGTGTGTGTGTGTGTGTGTGTGTGTGTGTGTGTGTGTGTGTGTGTGTGTGTGTGTGTGTGTGTGTGTGTGTGTTTAGTGCAGGTAGAAGGTGCGGTGTGCATCTGTGTGTGTGTCTGTGTGTGTGTGTCTGTGTGTATGTGTGTGTGTGTATGTGTGTGTGTGTGAGTTGTGTGTCAGTGTGTGTATGTTTTTGGGTTTAGTGCAGAAAGTGCAGTGTGCTTGTGTATGTTTCTGTGTGTGTGTGTGTGTGTGTGTGTGTGTGTGTGTGTGTGTGTGTGTGTGTGTGTGTGTGTGTGTGTGTGTGTGTGTGTGTGTGTGTGTGTGTGTGTGCTAAGGATGGGCGATATTTCTCGTCTGCGAAATTATCGTGAATGTTGTTTTGACGATGAGTAATTTTGCAATATCGACATATTTTTATGAAGTCGCTAAAATCAACAAAGCGCTGTGACATGACTCCTCCAAGCCTGTCAGCCAAGCCTGACAGCCAATAGTAATTTTGTTGTGAACTGGAGAATAAGTCTGTGAACCAATGAGCAGACAGTGCTGAGGGGGGCGGGCTGCAGCGTTTTGGCAGACAGGGAGAGAGAGAGATCTTGTGTCACTCGTGCAGCACTGCTGCTGCTGGGTAGTGGAGGAGAGTTGTTGTTATCCAAATGGTGGATTTACATGAGGAATTCAACCATTAAACCAGCCATTGCATGATGCTGAGGGCGTTTTGGAACTATGTTCTTTTAATCAGCAACTGTCTGTGATTATGGAAAGCCAAATAGTTAGGAAGAGAAATAGCTTTGTCTCTAGTCTGAGAAATCGCGTTAGCATGCTAGTTAGCGAACTAGGCTAAGCAATGTTGTTCTCTAGGCTACAACTAGAGTGGCTGTTACTCACTACTTATTATATGGTTGTGACGTCATCTGTCGAATGCTCCATTCATTTCAACGGGGCTACCCAACGTTCGGACGTCTGTTATTTTTCGATAACGGACGGGTTGGTCTATAACAGACCGCTGTCAATGGCAACAAGACTTTTCACTGCTAAAGCGACTTTTCAACACGACTCTAATCAGCTGCTGTGATAGACAGCACCCGTTGTCCTGGCTACCGCTGTCAATGGCAACAAGACGTTCACTGCTAAAGCCACTGGCTTGTATACAAGTCAGTGGCTAAAGCGAATGTTTCATATCACTCCGCAGGGTGTCCGGTCTTTTGTCACTCTAATCAGCTGCTGTGATAGACAACACCTGTTGTCCTGGCTAGCCTACCTAGCTTAGCGGTGTTCCACAACGGCACTGTTTTGTTTTGCGCAGCAACAATCTTAACATTAAATAGGTCTAAAGAAATGTCCCCGCATGTGTGAATCATTTAAGTATATCCATATAATAAGCGGGTTAACTTTCGGCGAGTCGGTCGCTTTGTGGAATA
>NC_085857.1:16095913-16125913 GCF_034702125.1 Engraulis encrasicolus
CCCGACAACCACCACCACCACCGCCGCCACCAACAACCACCACCACCACCGCCGCCCCCAACAACCACCAACACCGCCCCCAACAACCACCACCACCACCGCCCCCGACAACCACCACCACCGTCCCCCAACCACCACCACCACCACCGCCGCCCACCACCACCACCACCACTGCCACCACCACCGCCCCCCGACAACCACCACCACCACCGCCCCCAACAACCACCACCACCACCACCGCCGCCCCCAACAACCACCACCATTGCCACCAACACAACCCACCACCAACCACCACCACCGCGCCCAACAACCACCACCACTGCCACCAACACAACCCACCACGAACCACCACCACCAACCACCACCACCACCGCCCCCCAACAATGGCTGCTTCACCCAGTGCCACCTCATTTTAGCTTCGTCTTTGTGCTCCTGTCTCGATGCTCCATGTCTCGGAAGAATTGCACACAGGGCCCCAGGGCAAAACACTGACAAGGCCCCCCATACAGCCTGGTAAGCTCATAACAGGGCCCCCACGCCACCAATACGGAAGGGCACTGGGCCCCCTTGCCCAACCCCAATAGCTCCGCCCCTGTCTCCACACCCCTACGCTGCCACCTTATTGCATAGAGAGAGAGAGAGAGAGAGAGAGAGAGAGAGAGAGAGAGAGAGAGAGAGAGAGAGAGAGAGAGAGGGAGAAAGAGAGAGGATCAGCGCCCCCAACAGCGACAACAGCGACAACAGCGACGGCTATCTCTCCAGTGTCACCTCATTTCAACCACCACCCCCCATTCTCCTCTCCTCCCTTGTCTCTTCCCTGCTAACACCTCCCTAGCCCACCTCTCCCTCTCCCCTTATTTTAATCACCCCCCCCCCCTCCTTTCAGTGCCACCAAACTCCTGCCAATGCTAAATGAATGCTAAAGCCTCCATTTTGGGTCCCATTTCGTCAATATTTAGAAGTACTTCTAAAAATGAATGAATGTGTCCAGTGTCATGGGAGGATGTTATAGTCAAGTGGCACGATCCTGATTGAACATGAGTTGTTTACAGCTGTCATAGGCTATACCGTCTACACATGCAAACCTTTCCCATGCTGTAGGACTATGCTTGCACCAGTGGGTGAGACTGAAAACCCCCAATTGCAGACCTTTGAGCACTAGTCACTTCAAATCTATAATAATTAGAGATGCACCGGATCCTGATTTTTAGGATCCTGCCGGATACCGGATCCACTGCTTAAGATCCTGCCGGATCCGGAACCGGATACCGGATCCTACGAAAGAGTTGAAACACATAGCCAACTCGGACCTTTTTATTACGTTGGCGCAAACTATTCTTAAGACTCATTGGCTTATTGCCACACTGCCTTCAACGGCCGCTTTCACTCCATGAAGCGATTGGGGTTGTGAAAGACTGATTGAAAAGCCTAGGCTACGTAAAAAGTAGAAATGCCCCAGATCCTGATTTTTAGGTAACTGACGGATATCAGATCCACTGCTTAAGATCCTGCCGGATCCGGATAGTCTGAAAAACCCTATTATCCTGCCGGATCTGGAACCGGATCTTGGATCCTGTACATCTCTTATAATAATAATGATAATCTATAATAATAATCTATAATCTTGTTGATCAACCCTCTGAGATGCTGGAGGAGGTGAGATGAGGGATTAACAATGTGGAGGCCGACAAGGGAGGACAAAGGGGACAATTGTCCCGGGCCCAAGGAGAGAGGGAGGGCCGAGAACTGGGTCCTTAACCCCTTTACGTAGAGCCCATGTTAATTCCTCACCCAACATTTTCACCCAGTCTTAATCTGTTTTTAAGGCTCTTGTTGGAGTCATACTAAAGTTGTTATGATGTAGTTGAGTCTTTTCAGCCAATGACTGTGTCCTGTGGCTAGGCAAAGCTGTCAACAGCCCTGATCAATACATCAAGATATCACCTACTTTTCTCTGTGAATCATTGCTAAGAGATGAGCTGATGATGGCCTCATGATCTGTCTGTGCGTTAGTGCTTTGTATTGTTTTGTTTTGTTTCTTTTTTATGTTTTTTTTCTTTTGTTTGCTTTGTTGTGTGATCAAAGGTGAGACCTCTTTGATCATGAGTGACGCAAAGTGCTGACAAATGACAAGTGGTGATGAATAGATGACGTCGAAACATTGTAGGACTGCCTTGCATGATCAGCCTGTGGATGCTCTCTGGCCTTTTCACCCCTAAAATAATAAAAATCCCAACGTGTTGTCCCTTTCAACATTTGCTTGGCATTTACACACAGTAAACTCTGCAGGGTTAATTCAACACTTTGACGTTAAAAATGAACACTCATAGTGATGCTCCAACTCTCTAAGAGTTAAAGTTACACAGCAGAGTTTACTGTTCATACTTAGTCCAGTGACAAAGGACTGACAAAGGACTGTGGTACAATTAGCACTGGCAATTTAGCAAAAGCCCAATTTGAATGAATGCTTGTCGCAACAAAAGTCATTTTTACAACGTGCATGAGCGACCCAAATAAAAAAATATAAAAACACAGACAGAATGTATATTGTATATTATTCACATCATTCACGAGTATTGCATCACACTGACATCAAAGCAAAGTTGCAAAAAAATGCTAGAACTATACACAAAGAAACAAACAAAACCCAGACAAAATAGGCCTGTACATAGGCCTATTATTTATATTAGGTCATATTGGCAATTAAGTAACGTTGTCGAAACATAATGTCAACTTTTTATACCACTGGGTCGAAACCCAAACCTCATATGAGTAGGTCAGAATAGCATAGGAACATTAATCTGATGCAGATTTTTTCACAAACGGCAAAACACATCTACTGTAGCTGTGCGATGCATGAGAGACAGAATTACAAACCAATGAAAAAAAAGCCTAAATAATAGAAAACACACTGTATAACTCACATTAATGATAGGCATTGGGTCATCAGAGTGAGGTCATCGAAACATGACATCAACAGTTTAGGCCACTGGAAAAGCTGGAGGAAAATCCAAACCACACATGAGGAAGCCACCATGGAAAAAATAGATTCATATTACAAAGGAAGAAAGAAAGAAAGAAAGAAAGAAAGAAAGAAAGAAAGAAAGAAAGAAAGAAAGAAAGAATACTGATTTACAAACCAGATAGGCCTACCATTGGTTGGTATCTAACATGAACCATGGCAGATACATTTAGCTTGCGGGCAGCTGTAAACTCCAAACCAAATGCTATAAGGACACCACAGGCAAAATCGGCAAAAGTAAATAGTCATCATTTTTCCTATAGGCATTTGCACTGAATCCTTAAACTTTTCCCCAAAAAAATGTCACGCTGCAAATAAACTAGCACAGTCTTGAGCTCGAATCACTATTCAACTTCCCAAAAAAATCAAACAAAGTTCCCTTTTCTCAGCTCCTGTATTTGGCAACCATGTGAAACAGGTCCTCCTACACAGTCCAGACCCAGCCTGGAACTCACATACTTAGGGGCTTTTATGTCTTTATAGGATAGGACAGTGTGAGGTGGTGACAGCCAGGAAGCGAATGGGAGCGAGAGATGGGAGAGTATTAGGAAATGGGAAACAGGCTGGAATCGAACCCGGATCCCCGGCGTAATATTCAGTGCCCTATCCGGTTGAACTACGGCCGGGGCCAACCTTTTTTTTTTGTAATTGAGTATATTATTTATGAATTTGGTAACACTTTATTTTAGGGACACATCTATTAGCACTAATACATACAATGTTAATGCCTGCGTAAGTAACTTGTAAGGCATGTACTAAGCAAACGCTAAGGCCTACTAGGTCCTTACTAAGGTTAAATTGGTAATAAATCCCTTATTGTGCATGAACAAGACATTTGCAAATACATGCCTAACAAATGTTTGATTTTGCTTTGTACATGCCTTACAAGTTACTTATACATGCATATTGTATGTATTAGTGCTAATAGATGTGTCCCTAAAATAAAGTGTTACCGAATTTATACTGTTCATATATTTGTGTGCCCCTTGAATAAAGGCTTCAAATCCCCTTATATGGTGTGTAATAATCTTTCTATTCTATTCAATTGTATTGAGTTCAATTCTATTCTATTTTCCATACAGAAGATGTTCGGCATTAAGGCTCTTCTTCCACTTGTCGTTTTCCGCTGCGCCATTGGTATAAGGAGCATCATTTGAAAACGTGTGGGTTATGGGGGATTCCCAGGTGGCATCATGAAGACAAATGCCTAACACACCAGCTGGCGAGAAGCAGGTTGCATCAAATCTCTTGAAAAATAAAACTTTGCAAAATTCCGGAGCATTCTACCAAATGACACTCCTTCCTAAACACTTTTTCAAAAGTCTCCTTTCCTAAACACTAATTCAAAATTTCGACCTGTGCCACCCAGGGCCTTAATGCCTTATGCCTTAATGACAGCCTTCCCCAGGCCCAGGACAAAGTCATCTGAAAGCCCCCCCCCCCATCCAATACATACAATGTAATGACAACCCAATTCTGGGCCCCATCTCTCCCTTGGCCCGGGATAACTGACCCCGGACCCCTTTGTCCCCCCTCTGTCGGTTTCCCTGGTCCCACCCTTTAATATCGGCCTAGATCAAACTTGCTAAAAGTAACAATAATGCAAAATAAAAGTGGGATTTTCCAAAATTGGGGCATTGGATGCACCTGATGACCCCGTCGACATCAAGGCTAAATTGTCCCAAAACAGATCCTATTTTTAAAAAGCTGGCTTGTCAGCTCAGGCAGTAGCATTCAGTATGTGTATGAAGTGCCGGGAGAGATGTTTACTACAGTTCCCCGTCAAGTTGGGTTTGCTTTGCATGCATTACAGCAGGCGTCACCAACGTGGTGCCGGCGGGCTCCAAGTAGCCCTCCAGGAGCTTCTGATGTGCCCACCAAGGATGCTTGTAAACAGTGACGACTACAGTATAAGATTTTAGTCACAGTTAATGTTTTTCTTAATTCAAATATGAGATTACTTCTTTATAACCTATAAGCAAATTATCATTAAATCATAGTGTGATTTGGGAATGAAGTCAAGACATCAGTAGAGGATTTTGAACAAACAAGTAGCCCTCGGGTAGCCCTCAGTAGCTCTTGAGTAGCCCTTGGTAGCCCTCAAGTAGCCCTCAGTAGCCCTCAGACCAAGAAAGGTTGGGGACCCCTGCATTACACCTAGTACATACAGCATGTACATTTCCTTCCTTCCTACATTTGACTCCATATATGCATATAAAACTGAAGCTACATAGTCAAATGCATCGTTATGAAATATGGGGGCATCTCAAGGACAAAACACCATAGCATCACATATATGAATAGAAACCATAAGAATAAATCATTAGACACTGGATAACCAACACAGAGTCCTCGACCAGCGAGAGAGTGAGAGAGAGAGAGAGAGAGAGAGAGAGAGGAAGGAGAGAGAGAGAGAGATTTGATCTCTTGGAGGCATGGGACTTGAAAATCCATTTATTGTTTATATTCCATAGTCTCGCCACTTCGTTATTCTGAGAAGCACTTTGGATGAACGTGCCGTGCCAGCTACTGCCTTGTAAATGAAATCAAATCATTTTCCAGATGTGAAGGGATGATATGTCAGCCAAAGTGCTATATTATGTAGTTTTTTTAGTGTGACGCTCTGCACTTACTCACACGCACGCACGCACGCACACACACACACACACACACACACACGCACACGCACACACAGAGTTGAGATTCATCAAGTTCAGCGAACTATTCCATTCGCATTGCTTAAATGTGTGTGTGTGTGTGTGTGTGTGTGTGTGTGTGTGTGTGTGTGTGTGTGTGTGTGTGTGTGTGTGTGTGTGTGTGTGTGTGTGTGTGTGTGTGTGTGTGTGTGTGTGTGTGTGTAGAGTAGAGTAGAGTAGAGTACTTTTATTAATCCCGAAGGAAATTAAGGTGTCTGTCAGCTTACATAAATACACAAATACAAAACATACACAAGACATTATACACATAATTGAACATTGCAGGAAAATATATATCTTGAGTACTACCGCCACACATTATGTCACATACACACATGTTCTCTCTCTCACACACACACACTCACACACACATTGTCCCACCCACACACACACACATACAAACCCACCCACAACCCCCCTCCCACACCCACACCCACACACACACACACACACACACACACACACACACACACACACACACACACACACACACACACACACACACACACATCCATGCACAGACACAAGGTCCTGGTAGGGTGTCATGTTGCATACATTCACACTCACAGAGTGTGTGTGTGTGTGTGTGTGTGTGCACGCGCGCCCACAGTAAAAGGACACTTATTTAGCCCTTTCCCATCACATGACAAGTTGCCATATGCACCCTCTCCGCTCTATCTCCCTGTCTCTTCCCTTCTCTCCCTCTCCATCTCTCCGCTTCCAGCTATCTTTCTCTCCTTTTCAGTGTTCTCTCCCCCTCCCTACTTTTTCGTTCACTCTCTCATATATCTCTCTCTCTCTCTGTCTCTCTCTCTCTCTCTCTCTCTCTCTCTCTCTCTCTCTCTCTCTCTCGCTCTCTCTGCATTGATACCAGTCACCTGAGAGGGAAAATAATAGTTGCCTACAATCAGCTTCTGTCCAGTGTCTACACAGACATCATAAATCTGTAAGGGACGAAATGCTACTCGTCATCAGGGCCGCGCTGACTGCTTTTGCCAGGCCCCGAGACAAAAGTCATCTGAAAGGCCCCCCACCCACTCTCAATACATACAATGTGCCACCCACTCTCCCCTGGGCCCAGAACAAATGACCCCTTTGTCCCCCCCTGTCAGATTCCTCCGAGTGATAAACGAGTAGTCAGACATGCAGCGCCGATCCACTGTCCATTGCTGACGTCATCAATCTGTGAGGGACGGTATATAGGCCACTCTCGATAAACTGAATCTGCAGCCGTCAAGTCCTGACGGGTATTGACCCGAGTCCTCCCGTCCCATTGGCTCTCTGACGGTGCCAGGCTGCATCAATAGAGCATACGTACATCACATAGGCTGCCTACTGAACCACTGAGTGACTGAAAAAGACATATAAAAAAGATTATCTGTAAAAAAGAAATGAATGAAACTCCAAAGTGATTAAATATCTATACATGTCTTCCATGAGGAAAACTAGATTGCATTCTCACAGAAAATGCTGGAAGCGGGCTTGCCTTTTGGGGCAGAGATGAAACAGTACTATTGAGAAAACAAAGCTAAAAGAAATGTTGGAAAAAATCCATCCATCCAGTCAGAAGTTATGGGCCAAACAATTCAGCCATCTTGGATTCAGCCATCTTGAAAGTGTTGTAGCCATAGAGGTAGAAAATAACACTAGAGAGGACTCCGCCCCCCTTTTTACGGCAATCTGTAGCAGCCATTATCTGTAGGTAGATCAGAGAAATGGAAATTAACGGAGAACGAGGCTCACCTCTGTCAAAAATGGCTTAATCATGTGAAAATGTCCATCAACACACTATACAAGGACAATAGTTGAAGTGTTGCTATATGTTCATAAAAGACATTATTTGATTTTTAAATGTATTTTATCGACTCATATGATTTAAGTAGATATTTAGCCTGACATTTCAAATCTGGTCTTTGATTAAAGTGTTACTTCATATTTAAACAGTTTTAGTTAATTTCTTGACAGGGGTGGGCGTGTTCTCCATTGACTTGCATTGCCTGAAAGTACCTACTACACTACCTACGGAAGTTGGGAAGCTCCAGCTGCCATTTCCCAGTGCTGTCGCAAATTGCTGTGTCCTCTCTAGTGTTATTTTCTACCTCTATGGTTGTAGCTCTGCGTTTTGGGGATATACTAAATGACATACATGGTATTTTAAGTTGGCTAAGGAACACTGCATATGATATAATTTTGAAAATCAACATGGCCTCGAGCGGGATTCGAACTCACAACCTCCATATCTGTAATCCAGCCCCTTTGCCATTGATATTAAATGACATACAATACATGATATTTGAAGTTGGCTAAGGAACACTGCATCTGATATAATTTTGAAAATCAACATGGCTTCGACTGGGGTTCGAACCCCCAACCTCCATATCTGTATTTCAGCACATTTGCCATTTATACTAAATGACATACATGGCATTTTAAGTCGGCCAAGGAACGCTGCATATGATGTAATTTTGAAAATCAACATGTCTTCGGGTGGGGTCCCCCCCTGTCAGATTCCTCCGAGTGATAAACGAGTAGTCAGACATGCAGCGCCGGTCCACTGTCCATGCTGAAGTCATCAATCTGTGAGGGACGGTATATACAAAGTAGGCCACTCTCGATAAATCGAATCTGCAGCCGTCAAGTCCTGACGGGTATTGACCCGCGTCCTCCCGACCCATTGGCTCTCTGACGGTGCCAGGCTGCATCAATAGAGCATACGTACATCCAGGGCTCTAAATTAACACACGCCAACACGCCAAACACGGGTGAAAATTAATTTTGGCTAGTAGACAAAAATACCTACCCGCCAATTTGGCTAGTAGCGCCCGAGTACAGTAACTTATGAACGGTAAACCGCTGCTCTGACGAACGTTATACGGCGAGATTTCCTACATTACCCATGGGCACTAGCGTCACGAGGTAGACTCCCACCGTGGGCTTTCCAGTGCATCGAGCGTCGACTCCATGCTGTTGCGCGCGCCAGGATTGAAAACATTTCAGACGACCAGCCTTCTGTCAGCTAAGCTGCGCTCACACTATTCTGACAGGCAGCTCTCCTCCTATGCTCTCGTCGCTTTCGCTACAACCTTTTTAACGTCACTACTGTTATTATTACTATATGAACCTTGCTGTAACAGGCTGCATTTTTTAAGCAGCGAGACCCTGACCGTTTCAATAACAGGACTTACGCAGATTATGCATAGCGCTACTTCTGTTGTGTAGACGTTTTGTGCGAGTGATGGGAATGTGGCGGGGGTTAGAGCAAGGTTCTGTGTTTGGTGAATGCTAGTAGTAATTGCAAATAGTGACGTTAAAAATGAGTGGTTGTGGAACGAAATAGCGACCAGGGCAGAGGAGGAGAGCCGACTGTCAGAGTAGTGTGACCGTACTGTAGCTGTCAGTTCAGTTGTCTTCTGAAATGTTCAGAGTCCTGGCGCAACTAAGTTGGAAAGCCCACGCCATCGAAAAGAAAAAAAAGCAACCAACGACGAAGCTGTGGAAGTAACAAAGGAAGCGAAGATTCCCGAGATATTATTTACTTTTAATTAAACTAGGCTTCTTGTCATTTTGTTGCGCATGGTAGAGAAGAGCTCCTCCTCTCTCCTCTCCTTCTCCTCTCATCTCTTCCCCTTCCTTGGGGTGTGCGTATGTGAGGTTTTGTAGTGTTTGGCTGTGTGCTTGGTCACTGTAGGCCTATGTTAAAGGTCTGTTATGTGAGTGGCTTGTGTGATGTGATTCAGCTGCTTTCAGAGGAATTGAACAAAAACTAATCAAATTAATTAGGCCTAAGTAATGAAAGTAAAAAAATAAAGCAGAAGTTAAAAAATAATGAAAAAATATATAGCCTATAATATGCTTATTATGTAGGCATATAGTAGCCTATGCAGGCCTATAGTGTATCTGTGTTGTAGAAACAGTTGGACAAAATGACCATTTAATTAGAAAAAAAAACTAGCCTAATGCATAGTTTATTTTGGCGAGATTAAAAAAATGGCTAGTTGAACTTCTGTTTGGCTGGTAAGAAAAAATGTCCACTAGCCAAATTGGCTGGTGGTGGAAAAAGTTAATTTAGAGCCCTGCGTACATCACATAGGCTGCCTACTGAACCACTGAGTGACTGAAAAAGACATATAACAAAGATGATCTATAAAAAAGAAATGAATGAAACTCCAAAGTGATTCAGTATCTATACATGTCTTCCATGAGGAAAATGATAAAAATATTTGTATGAAGCATATTTGCATATGCCGTCTGTGGCAAAAACCCACTTGAGTCAACACTGTTACAACTGTACCAGTTGAACTGGCTGGCATGTTTTCAACTTCTTTTTAAATTATCCGTTTTCACACAGCTTTCCGAGCCCCATGTGATGTCCATATAGTTTGTCTGTCATGCTCCCTTCTCTCAGTACTTGCTGTGTAGTGATTTCCTGGTGAACCAGAAGCTATGTGTTGACGCCCGCCTGTTACTTACAGGCTACTGGTTCACCAGGAAAGTGTAGTGATGCTGAGGACTCAAAACAGCCTCAAAGTATGGCACAAGAGCTCCCCCTAAAGGATTACTTTGATAACCGACTGTCCTCATTAGATGGCTTACCTGGATGCCATCCATCCACAGTGCAATTTGCCAACTTTACCTACAAAGTGAGGACATAAACTAACTAATGCTACTAATGATAACATACACTACTAATGTATAGATTAATACAGTGGAGTGGTGGCATAAGCAAGTCTTAAAGGGACACTGTGTGAGATTTTTAGTTGTTTATTTCCAGAATTCATGCTGCCCATTCACTAATGTTACCTTTTTCATGAATACTTATCACCAGCATCCAATTCTAAGTATTCATTATGACTGGAAGAATTGCACTTTTCATACATGAAAAGGGGGGATCTTCTCCATGGTCCACCATTTTGAATTTTCAAAAATAGCCATTTTTAGCTGCAAAAGTGACTGTACTTGGACCATACAACAAAGTAGAACATATTTGTTTATTACTTAGTACACTTTCATGTAAAGATGAAATTTGGCAATAGGCAGCCCAGTTTCAATGAGCAGCATAGTTGCAGTACCTTTTTTGACCATTTCCTGCACAGTGTCCCTTTAAATAAGGTTAGTGGAGACAGGCAGGGTAGGCTAGATATGACTGCAGCCTAGGGGCCCACACCTACTAGGGGGCCGCTGATTGGCCAAAAGTTTAAAAAAAAAAAAACCCTAAAAAAAACTGTAACAAATCTGAAATCAGAATCTGTAATGTTGAATACAGTTTTAACTCTTATACTCACAGCTGCCAGACATGTTATCTAATAAATCCTACTTTTTCATTCTTACACTATCTACGTCATTTCATTGTGAAAATGTGCCTTCCAGGAGAGAGGGCCCACAGCAATCTATAGCCTAGGGGCCCAGGGCCATCTTAATCCGGCTCTGGAGACAAGGTTCAAAGGGGTGGATAGTAGTGGAGTCAGAGAGAGTAGAGAGAGAGAGAGGTTCCGTTGGCCCATTGTTTCAGGGTTCTATAATTGCAAGGGGAGGGGGGGGGGAATCCCCCTTTAGGCAGACCTAGGGACTGTTCTATTCAATGCTAGGAGTGTTATGACACGCCCCTTTAGGCAGACCGGAACCTGGTCATGTTAGGTGCCCATAGCAACCTATTACATTGGCATATCTCTATACTTAAAGAATCTCTGGTGGAGTGTTTGTTATGAATGTACAGCAATATGTATGATTCATGTGTCTAGGTTCAGACCAAAGGGCAAAATTAGCCTACTGTGTTGGGGTGGAGGGATGTGAGCCAAAAAAAAGACTATCTATTAACAGATATTGTATATGACACAACTGAAGTGCGCTTGGACATTTTACATGAGAATGTGGGCTGCAAAAATCGGACGGCCTTGATACAGACAGATTGCATGATGTAAATAGGCCCATAACCAGTAAGACCAATCTCAATCACTCACTGCAGGCCGGTCATGTGTGTGATCTGGTATGGTCTATGTCATTGATACAAAGGATAAACCTATATTTAGATGGCCTAGCCTGATCAATATTGTGTATTTTAGGGATCCCCAGATGGTGTTTCTGAAATGATACCAGACAATAGCCCGAATCAATACCGGGCCTGATCCTGGAGTGGGGGGCCCACATAGTCAAATGTCCCCTCTACCCCCATAAAAAGATGGCCCAAGATTCATCAATAACACAACACTTCCCGGAAGCTTCATGGCATAGGAGGGGGCATCAGCAGGGCCGCTGACAACTTAAGCTGGACCTAGGACAGAGTCATTTAAAAGGGCCCCCCCACTCAATACGTAAAATGTAAGCAGAAGAGTAGAGCGATGCTAGTATCCTCAAAAACAACTGGTGCTGTTGAAGGGTGCAATCTTCAACAAAAAGGGAGGGGGGAAATCCTTGATCCAGGCACCAGTTGATTTAAAAAGTCCAAAACAATCTTTATTTAGCAGGCAAATACATTAAAAATCACCAACGCGTATTGGCCATACAGCCTTCATCAGGGTGTGTGTGGGTATAGAATGTAATCTGGACCCAACTCTGTACCGCCTTTCTTCCTGGTTCTGGGACAAGTGACCTGTTTGTCCCCCCCCACCTAGTCTTCCCCATGGGCATCACAAATCCCTCTTTTATGTGGCTTAAAGAAATGGGGATCAGATTCAGTAGCCATCACCAAGACAACCAGCTACGTGAAAGTTCACATAACAGACCTTACACAACGTTCTGTGCCCGTTCATCTTTGAATCAGTTTCAAAACTAATTATTGTGGTATTGATGCCCCACATTGTATCCATTACACTGACATCGAAGGACATGTAATAAAATAAAAAAAATACGTTGAAGTATAGGGAGGTTAGAGAAAAAAGGAAAACATGCTTGAAAACTTGGTGCAGCCTGGCTTTCTGCTCATTTACTTGATAAATGGTTAATTAAAAACTAACATTTTGACATTGAGAGTCCATCATATACCAATAAAGTCAGTAGCATACAGTTTCACTGCTCACTCACTTCTCCAGACCAAAAGATATGCAACGTGAGCCACCTAACACCAGAGCCAACTTTGGGAACACACTTGGGAGCATGTTCAGACATTTTCATTAAAGGGACACAGATTTTTGTTTATTTCCAGAATTCATGCTGCCCATTCACTGTTACCTTTTTCAAGAATACTTACCATCAAATTCTAAGTATTCATTATGACTGGAAAAATTGCACTTTTCATACATGAAAAAGGGGATCTTCTCCATGGTCCGCCATTTTGACAAAATATCTTGGATGACCAAAAATAGCTATTTTTAGCTGCAAAAGTGACTGTACTTGGACCATACTAGAACATATTTGTTTATTACTTAAACGTTCATGTAAAGATCAAAGCTGGCAATAGGCAGCCTAGTTTCAGTGAGCAGCATAGTTGCAGTACCTTTTTTGACCATTTCCTGCACAGTGTCCCTTTAACACTGTAAACAGACCATGCCACCAGTGGGCAGGATTGCTCAAAAGGGCTGGGATGAAGTTGCATCAAGGACAGACCAAAAAAAGCCCAAGGGATGCTTCAGCAATACAACTGCACAATTGAAATGTCAGAATTTCCTTTCAAAAAAGGTTCCCTTTAAATTGGCACACATTTTAGGTCACACTGCTTAGCAATTGGAAATAGGCCTGCTATAGGATAAATTAGGAATCAATCCACCTTGTCAAGCGACACCCAGAAAGCATTTGTAGACCAGATATGTAAAAGGCTGGACAAACTTTACCTACAGCTCAATCACTCCATCTAGTGGTGTACAGGGAGCACTTCCAAGTCAAAGAAAGCCAGAGAAGGCCAAAGACAAAAACAACAACCACCGACTTTGGTTAGGTAATAAAATTAATTTATTAGCATGACATTAAAACCGACTGTATACTGTGCAAAACATTTACATAAGGTCAGAAATTTTAAAATACATCTTTTCCAGGAAGAAATCTACCGTCCACGGAATCGTTCACAAAACCAGCTTGGCCCACTGAAAAAGTCTGTGTGGTGGAGCGCGCGCTAACATGCCCCAAACATTTCCTGAGAGGCGTAGGTCATGTAAAGAAAGCCATCCTCGTCCCTGTAGTCCTTGTACACCTGGGACATGGTAAGGGACATGCTGGGGATGCCCTGGTTGTGCAGAAGCAGGTAGAAAGCTTGCGTTGGCATCAGAGTCATCCGGTTCCTGCAGCGGATCAAATAAAATAGCGGGGAATTAGGCTACACGCGTAAACAGACTTTTTGCATTGCGCAGCAGGTAGCCTAGTCACGAGGGGAGCAAACCCAATTTTACTTTTAATCTCGTTTTGCCGACTGCTCAAACATCATGCCAAAAAAACTTTGCAAAACATACAATTGGAAAAGGAGAACTGCCACTCACCTTAAAATCGTGACGAACTGAGTCATGGTGAGCTCTTGGGGGACAAGGAACTTGGTCTTCCCCAGAGTCGGCAGGTACTTCTCCTTCTGGTACTTCTCAATGATCACCTTTTGGTGTGGGAAAGGAGTCACATTATTCACAAGGAATTCGTAAATGGCACTTTCTAGCTACTAGGTCCATTATGAAAAAAAAAGTCGGTGCTACAACCAACACGCAGTAGAATTCTTACCGGAACTTTAGTGGGGAACTTGTTGCGAATCCCTGCAACTTCTTGTATCCTGACAGCTGCGAAAATGGGGAGAGAACAAGAAAAAAAACGTTTCAGAAATTGTTTCCCCTTTATACGTGTTGACTGACTGTTGGTTAAAAAAAAAGAGTTGCAAAAAGTAACTTACCGAGAGGTTTGCGCTGTTTGAAAGGCTTAGGGTTCTGGGTTCTGTCGAAAGGGGGCATGGTGGTGATGAAGTTACCGCCGTCACTCTCCTTGTTCTGGCGACCTCTCACCCTGCTGAGCTCACCGACGCTGACCTTGGGAAGGAAAAGGTTGGGAAGAAATTAAATAGCGTGGCAGTGGTGACGTAAGCACGTCTCAATTAGCCATCTGATCATGGGGGTCATGTGCTCCAAGCAAATCAGCTGTGCGCCTCGGGGGGAAAAGAATGTAAGTATGCCACACATTATTATTTCTTTTTTTGCAGTATAGTAAGAGTATAGGTTTCACTAATTTGTTCAAACCTACATTTTCATAATTCATTTTCTGACAGACATTGTGGAAGATGTAAACATCAGAAATTCGCACAGATGTAGGCTTTTCGGTATAGCCATAAGTCCAACCTACCAGTGCTGCAAGCATCTTGGTCATTGACAGCTTTGTATGATGTGGTGATCTTGATTAAATTCAGGATGTATAAATAAGACAGTATGTAAAAAGATTAAGTAAATTGATTAGGTCAAGTTACGCTGATTCAATGAGTTAATGTTTAACTAAATATAGGAATATAATCTTTTATGTTGGATTGCCTTGCTCAGCAGATCTTAGGATGTTAGTCTTAAACTACTTTATTGACAATGTGAGCCTATGCCTTATATACTGAACCAAAACACACCAGTGCACATGCAAGCACAAAGCACACACACACACACACACACACACACACACACACACACACACACACACACACACACACACACACACACACACACACACACACACACACACACACACACACATGACACTTTTTTTTTTTTACTGCCGCATCAGCACCTCTAAAAGCATTTAAGTCTGCTTTTTAGGGAGGGAGTAAGAGGGAGGCATATTTACTCTGACAAGAGAGTTTGTTCTGTAGGCCTAAGTACTTTCTCTGTCCATAAACAACATCAATAGTGTGTGTGTGTGTGTGTGTGTGTGTGTGTGTGTGTGTGTGTGTGTGTGTGTGTGTGTGTGTGTGTGTGCGTGCACGCGTGCGTGCATGAGCGCAGTAGATGACAAAACTGGCGCATATACACCAACCAGACAAAATTATAGTGATATACACATGGCATACACATACTTAGTAGTTGTAGTAGTGTATGTGTGTGTGTGTGTGTGTGTGTGTGTGTGTGTGTGTGTGTGTGTGTGTGTGTGTGTGTGTGTGTGTGTGTGTGTGTGTGTGTGTGTGTGTGTGTGTGTGTGTGAGAGAGAGAGAGTGTGTGTGTGTGTGTGAGTGTGTGTGTGTATAGTTTGTGAACCACATTGTATCATAACTAGTCATGGCCAAAGCTTGTGTGTGTGTGTGTGTGTGTGTGTGTGTGTGTGTGTGTGTGTGTGTGTGTGTGTGTGTGTGTGTGTGTGTGTGTGTGTGTGTGTGTGTGTGTGTGTGTGTGTGTGTGAATGTGTGCATGCGCGCATGTGTGAGTGATTGCATGCATGTGTGTGCATGTGTGCATGTACACACATGGCCGTCTCTCTTAGGGCTTTCAGGCCGACCAGAACGGAGCCGGAGCCGGTGCCCGCACCAGTTACGTTCGGCACTAAAGTGCTTATCTGCGAACCCCCCGTGTTTATACCGGGCTCTGAACTTTTTCTGCACTTGACTTTGTTACCCGGATGAACCTGCTGACGGCCACGCTGCCATCACGGTTCGCGAAGAAAAACCTAGTATTTTGCAGTTGGCATTACGAACCAACTTTCCGGTTCGCGAACGCAAATATCCGTGGCGTGAACACGACAGCCGGTTCACAATTAGGTGCGTGAACGGGCTCCAGCACGGTTCTCAGTCGTCCTGAACGCGCTATCTTAGGGCTTTCAGGCCGACCAGAACGGAGCTGGAGTCGGTGCCCGAACCAGTTACGTTCAGCACTTAAGTGTTTATCTGCGAACCGCCCGTGTTCATACCGAGCTCTGAACTTTTCCCGCACGTGACTGCGTTACCCGGATGAAACTGCTGACGAGCACGCTGTCGTCACGGTTCGCGGAGAAAAACCTAGTATTTTGCGGTTCGCATTGCGAACCAACTTTCCGTTTCGCGAACACAAATATCTGTGGCGTGAACACGACGGCTGGTTCGCGATTAGGTGCGGGAACGGGCTCCAGCACGGTTCTCAGTCGGCCTGAAAGCGCTATCTGTGTGCTTTGTTTGTACGAGGACGACAGAAGGCACTGATAATTCACACACACGAAGACAGACCACAGTAGCCTATTGACAGCATGGTGGCAGACACTCACTCAACCAGACAGACAGGGAGGCCGTGAAACCAGGGCTGGACTAGGGGAGAAATAGGGCCCGGGCACTTTTGACTTAAAGGGACACTGTGTGAGATTTTCAGTTGTTTATTTCCAGAATTCATGCTGCCCATTCACTAATGTTACCTTTTTCATGAATATTTACCACCACCATCAAATTCTAAGTATTCATGATGACATGAAAAGGGGGATCTTCTCCATGGTCCGCCATTTTGAATTTCCAAAAATAGCAATTTTTAGCTGCAAAAATGACTCTACTTGGACCATACTAGAAAATATTTGTTTATTACATGGAAAACTTTCATGTAAAGATCAAATTTGGCAATAAGCAGCCCAGTTTCAATGAGCAGCATAGTTGCAGTACCCTTTTTGACCATTTCCTACACAGTGTCCCTTTAAAGGGCCCCCTCAAAATTGGTGGAGAAGAACTGACTCACCGGTGGGCCCCACACCCTCGTGGGCCTCTATTTTCAGATTTATTTATTTTTTGCAGTTTTAAAAATATGACGAGGGTGCGGGGCCCACCGAGAAATGCCCAGTATGCCAGCTGGCCTGTCCAGTCTTGCTTGAGACTAATAGATCAGCATGTTTGATCTGTAATCTGTGATCTGATCACTGTTTACTCAGCTCAGAGGCCATCTACTGTAGTCTAGTGCACACATCAATTAAAGAGATTGCAACAGTCAGACAAACACAATGTAAGTGACAACGATGAACAAATGAAAATACATCACCAAATCCAAAGAGCTGAAGAAAACAAACAAAAACATGTGGACAAGTTAACATAATTAAACTAATGAAGGCGTTCATTTTTTTAGGAGTTCATTTTTTACCTCCGCCAAGGAGGTTTTGTTTTCAGTCGATTGGTTTGTCTGTCTGTTTGTCAGCAGGATAACTCAAAAAGTTGTGAACGGATTTGGACGAAACTTTCTGGACTTGTTGGAAATGACAAAAGTAGCATTTTGGTGGTGATCCCTGTCATGGTCTGTATCCAGGAATTTTTTAAAGATTCTTTACCATTGGTGGATAGGCCGAATTTTGACATTCCAGTTTCTAACTCCACTAAAGGAAATGTTGTACCAAACAGCTTCCTTGGCAGAGGACTGCACCCTCTCAGTGCATTTCTATATACAGTCAATGAAAAAAATGAATGTAGTTGCTGCCAAAGGTGGTTCTACAAAGTATTAAGCAAAGGCTGTGAATACTTTTGTAAATATGATTTCTTTGTGTTTTATTTTTATAAATTTTCAAAACCGTCAAGACAACTTGTTTTTCACATAGTCATAATGGAATAATTTGTGTAGGATTTTGACAACAGAGATTTATTTGTAGCATTTGGAATGAGGCTATAAGATAATAAAATGTGAAAAAAGTGAAGCGCTGTGAATACTTTCCGGATTGACTGTATTTTTTTCATATGTTTTTTTTTCTGTTTACACTTCTATTTTGCATCCTCCTATTCGGACTCCTATTAATCTGAATGAGACTCCCGACTTTTCTATTCATTTGAATGTGCAAGACTGTCACATATTCAGCTGGAAAGATCTTGATTATTCTATATAGGCAGACAAATAACAAAGAAATGTCATTACAGTATATAGATGCTGGAAGGTAGATCATCAGCTACATTTTAAGGTGGTGGTTTATGGTTAGGCTACTTTGTGTTTTTAGAGACATCCCTGTACAGTAATTCACGTCAATTACAATCATTTTGCAAGTTCTAGCAGGCCATTTTGCATGGACTATCAGAAAACAAAGTACATTGTTGATGCTTATATTTACATGAGTAAAATTCAACGATTAACAACACATGTCACTCCTGTTGCTCGCATTCATAACCATGAGCAATATATTGTAATATATTTTGCTACACAAGTGATATCAAAAAACATGTGCTGTAGAGCATTGCTACCAATATAACAATGGCAAACATTAAAATGTCAAACATGTCAAAATTCAATAGCCTACAGCACTAAGTCGTGACCTTATAATCAAAGAAGGGTATTGATCAGACTAATCTTGTAATACTCAGTGATAATAAGTGACTGATAAAGATGTGTTAACGTGGAAACATTGGCACTGCTCAAAATAAAAGCACAAATTAATCTCCCACATCTGAGATGCTTGTGTGACTTTCCTTTTCGCAGTAGTGAGCAGAAAAGAAAGTTAATTGGATTAATCATGTTAAACTGGATCAAGCCTACCCCTGTTTCATTACATATTCAGGGTGTCCAATCACAGGTCATCTGCATAGAGAAGCCGATAGGGATTGTGGGGCAAAAGGAGACAGAGGGTCCAGAATGGGTCCCCTTACATTGCATATATACATTTTGCCATGTGTAATGAAAATGAGTTAACAACTCAGAGCTCAGCTGAAAAGGGCAGAAAATACAAGACCTTGGTCAATAATGTCTCAAACAGATTTATTCATATCAACTGGTCAATTTCATTGATTGCAGTGAACTGGTGAACTGCATTGGATTACATAACTGAGGACACCACAATGCTATGTCTTTGGCTCAGTGCATGTACTCTCTCTCACACAGAGAGAGAGAGAGAGAGAGAGAGAGAGAGAGAGAGAGAGAGAGAGAGAGAGAGAGAGAGAGAGAGAGAGAGAGAGAATATACTGGGTGGCATGTGCGTCAGACAACAATTCTGGAAACGTGCTAATTTCCTGCCTTCCCTTGAGTTATGGTAGACGATTGAGTTTTACCTTCCATCCGTTCTCAGAATCTTGTGATATTACTCCTATAGTTCCAAGCTAGCATGTTATCATTGGCCCACACTGATCCATCTAGCCAAGTTCTTCTCAAATGATTTACTGTAACCCTCCTGTTATCCTCAGATTTAGGTTACATCCGAGATCCTTGGGGTCATTTTGACCCCAGCCACATAAATGTCTACAAAATCAGTAGCAAAAACTTTTGCACCGGTTTATGCCACAGATATTTACTATTGCTCTGTTGGGGACATGAGAAAGCCTTGTAGATAAGTCCTAGCACCCCCACACAAAGCCCACACACCAAAAAAACTAATCCATGATGTAACCAAAACGTGTACAGCACTTAAGGAAAACATTTTTGTGGAAATTTCACTTTTTTCACATTGACCCCACATAATTAGGAAAAGTCATCAAAGATGAAGCAAATTAATGATGTACTTCATGTATTTTTCAGATGCTAAACATTGAACGGGGTCAAATAGACCCCAAGGTTAACAGGAGGGTTAAGTCTTCAGCTATTGTCGACCCCAAATTGGCACATAACACATTAGTGGCGGTGGGCCTCTTGACTATGTGATCATGCATGATGATGTGATGGCGACATTACATCACTGGAGGGCCTCTTCAGTGTGTGTGTGTGTGTGTGTGTGTGTGTGTGTGTGTGTGTGTGTGTGTGTGTGTGCGTGTGTGTGTGTGTGTGTGTGTGTGTGTGTGTGTGTGTGTGTGTGTGTGTGTGTGTGTGTGCGTGCGTGCAAGAGAGAGAGAGAGAGAGAGAGTATAATGTGTATCTCTGAATGCCTCTGTGTGTATCCGTGTGTGTGTGTGTGTGTGTGTGTGTGTGTGTGTGTGTGTGTGTGTGTGTGTGTGTGTGTGTGTGTGTGAGAGAGAGAGAGAGAGAGAGAGAGAGAGAGAGAGAGAGAGAGAGAGAGAGAGAGAGAGAGAGAGCGAAAGAGAGAGTATGAGAGAGAGTGTGTGTGTGTGTTGCAGAAGAGATGACCCATGTGAGTGCAATGGCCCATGACAACAACGCTGACCGGGGCCTAAGAAGAGGTGGAGCTTACGGTGGGATGGTGCAGGGGCAAGGCGCTTTGGAGAGAAGGAGTGCGTTTTAATATGCGACCTTGCCTCCTCCACTTGCCTCCTCCACTTGCTTCTCGTCATGATGACATCACTGACAACAGCATTATATTTCAATATCTTGCAAAAGCTCAATTGTCAAGTCTTTTTCTCATTTGCAATTGGGATGGTGAATGAAAAACAGTCCCTCAAAAGTTGTTGTGGCGAGGCTGACAGCTGGGAAACTTTATCGTTTTCTCCACGGAGGAGGGGCCAGGAGGCGGGACGAGGAGACAAGCACAAGTGGAGGAGGCAAGGTTGCATATTGGGATGCACTCAATCTGAAGAAAACAAGACAGGAGGAAGAAGACCCATAACACATCTGGAAAATCCCACCCAGCAGGCAATCCTGATTGGCTCATTTGTTTAGAAATGATTCTGACTTTCAGGAGCCTCAGATACGTAGTTGCCACCGGAACGCCCTCACGTTGGTGAGACACAACCAGATTGCATAAAGAATGAGTGAGTGAACTGTTGGCCAACCAGTTCATGGGTGCGTGATCTCGGAGGCGGTATGCACTATGTAGACCCTTGCAGACGAGCAACTGCAGGAGTTGCAAGGTCCAAGGTCAGCATTGATCCCGTGATAGTTTGGAAAATGTTGCATGATGGTTAGTTTTCTTGTTCAACAAATTTCAGTCATGTTGCGCCTATGAGGTGACATGTCCAGAGGCGATTCTAGGGTCAAGTGGGGCCCCAAGCGAAGATTCAGAAGAATGAACATTTATACCAAAATCACCTCTTCTGTAGTACAGTATGGGCTGTTGTTCACCATATAGGGGCTTGGGGGTCCCAAGCGGCTGCCTGCCTTGCCTGGTGGAAAATGCGCCTCTGCCCGTGATAGTTTGGAAAATGTTGCATGATGGTTAGATTTCTTGTCCAACTTTCCAAATTTCAGTCATGGTGTGCCGATGAGGTGACATGTCACTTGGTGTCAAACTAGCGCAGGATCAATGCGATTGCAGACGGACCTTGCAACTCCCGCAGTTGCTTATCCCCATTGATGCTTGTCTGCAAGGGTCTGTATAAACGCCTCCGAGGGGACGCACCCCTGAATTGGTTGGCCAACAACTCACTCACATGTGGGCAGTCGTGGCTCAGTGGTTAGAGCACTGGGTTGGCAACCCAAGGGTTCCCGGTTCAATGCCCGATCGAACCACGGCTGAAGTGCCCTTGAGCAAGGCACCTAAACCCCATACTGCTCCCCGGGCGCCGCTCAGCAGGCAGCCCACTGCTACGGACTACTGTGTGTACTTCAATGTGATTCACTAGTCCAAATGGGATAAATGCAGAGAAAGAATTTCCCCTAGGGGACCAACATTTGGAGGCAATTGGCTTCATTAAATGCCTTGTCTCACACCCCTACACAAGTTTGCACTGCTCCCCACTATAAGTCCTCCTGTATCAAAGTGGTGCGAGCTAGGGATGCAAATTATCGATTAATTCATTAATCGTTAGTTGATTGCCTTATCGATCGACTTAAGATTAATTGATAAGCTACGTTTCCCTCCCCGAAATCTCCATGTTTCTAGAAAAAAAAAAACCTACAAAATCAAAAAATGTATATTAAAAAGTGAGATAAAATGCTTCATTTAAATCCTTTAATCCAAGGCTGATTTAAATATTCCCACTATTCACTTCCCTCTTCACGCACACTCTTCTCATGCTCATTTCACCTACAGTAGGTCTCTTGTCAGTTGAATTGGCGATTAATTGCGATTAATGTTTTTTTTAATCGATTAATGCATTGATCGATTAAAGTCGATTAATCATTTGCGCTCCTAGTGCGAGCTCGTCTCGTCTTCAAATGCACAGTGTACCACCCACATCCTGACAACAAGTTCTCGCTCAAGTGCTTTGTCAACACCGATTGACGGCAACAAAGTCAAATAAGCTTAATGAATTCAAAAAAGGGAAAAATCCAGGCAACTCCAGGTGAAAAAGAGGAAGTCCATTAAAAAGCCTTTATTGTCATAGGGCTAAAACATGGTTAAAAAAAGCCAACATGTTTCGACCCCACTGGTCTTCATCAGGGCTTTGTCATCAGGACAAGGAGCAAGGCCTCACCTATAAGGTGACACAAGGGTCATGTGACCCCAGAGTAAATAAGCTTAATGAATGACCTTAAAATGCTGGTCACCTGGTTGAAATGGATAGGTAAGAGTGGGTAATTTGTAAAACGCGGCACTGGATTGCAATTTATGAGTCCAGGTTGCCCATCACTTTCTGCCAAGGAACCCGCAAGGGGACGGGTTCAGTTGTCTTAGGTCCAGAGAGAAGGAGGTGGGCAGAATAGGGTCCCCATTGCACTGTATGTATTGAGAGAGGGGGGGGGGGGTCCTTTAAGATGACTTTGTCCCAGGCCCAGCCAAAAGCCACCAGTGACCCTGGGCCCTGGGCCCTTGGCCTGGTTGGCCGGGCCATTCATCCACCCCCTGGTGAGGCGAGTAAATACCAACCAGGGCATCGGCTAAGTTTAATGTAATGTGATGTAACCCTCACCTTAACTTGGCAGCGATTCCTAAAAAGTAGCACGGCCTAAGTGGGGAGTACTTAGGTGTGAGGTAATGCTTTACCTTGATTCTGCATAATGCATGTGCAGCAATGGGAAATAGTGCATGACTTATTTACTTTGGCATGTGTACGTACATACACACCTGCAAGGATGGAATGCATGGGCCTACCGGGCCCAGCCCCAGGGGCCCAGGAGTCAAAGGGGCCCCTGAAGACCAATAGTTAGAGAGAAAAACATGCACATCCGTCTCAAAAAGATTGGGTGCAGGACCAGCAAAAATACCATGAAAAAACTGAAAGAAAAGTCCGCGACACCAAGCTCCCGTTGCTCTTTTTTTAATGTAACGTTTCGGGCAGCATGCGCTTCATTGTCTGATGAAGGGCATGCTGCCCGAAACGTTACATTAAAAAAAGAGCAACGGGAGCTTGGTGTCGTGGACTTTTATTTCAGTTTTTTCATGGCCCTGAAGACCAAGCCTCAATATTTCCTTTTTTATATTGCGTTAAAATCCCACTTTTAACAACTGTATTTTCAAATGGTCTGGGAAGACATATCCCCCCGAACCCCCAACAACAAGGTCTCCAACATCTGGCCTGAAAACCTGATTGGCCATACCATCCCTGTACACTAGGGCTGTAACGATATTGTATCGAACCGAGAAATCATGATACACAGAGTCACGATACTGTATCGTGATACGAGGATGCAGTATGGTGATGAGCCCTTTCAAAGTTTTATTACCCATCAGTCCAGAAAACAACCTTATGATTTGATGTGATAGTGTTTCCAAACTTCAGTGGAGATACATTTCAGAAATCGTGGGGTGTATCGAACTGTAGGTCAAAAATCGTGATACGAACCGAATCGTGAGTTGAGTGTATCGTTACAGCCCTACTGTACACACATACTGAGGGTGATGGTGCCTATCAGGGATGAATGGAAAATGGTCTCTAGAATTGAGGATGAGTGAGTGCATGGATCTGCCATTGCAATGGGCCTGACTCCTTAATGCAGCAGTCAAAGTGCACATTTGATATCTCCATGTTTGAAACAACTTTAGGAACGAGGTAGGTTTAGTGCGTGGGGGAAAAAAGGATTCTTTGAATAGAAGCATGTTTGATATCCCAAAAAACAACTTTAGGAACCAGGTAGGGTAAGAAAAAAAGCTTTTGAATCAAATGGGAGTCCACATGCCTAAAATACAAAATGCAACATATTATGCACCACAATAAGGCAACAAAATGCAATGCATTTATAGGTCTATTTTGGTGGGTGATGTATGGGGGGATAAATCATTTTTGAGTGCATTGTCTCCCCTGCTTGATGCCAGATCCCATAAGTGTTACTCAATGAAATGGCTATGCTATTATTATTGATGAAGAACATCAATAATTTATCAGTCCAGTTTAAATATTGTGTGGCCATCTCCCATCAGATTACCTCAGATAGCCTACACGTGACAGTGTGCACAGGACTGAATTAAGAAGGCCCGGGGCCCCCCAGGCTACAGGTTTCTGTCGGCCCCCGTGGAAGGCAAATTTCATAACAAAATTAGGATTCATAACATTTTAAAACTCTACCTGACACAGCTGACTAAGTTATCAATACCGCATGCTGTTATGTTTATCAATTATATAGATTTCCCCCAGTGGTGTAGTCTACTTTTTTGTAGTGAGTATACTGTACTGTAAATTTTAGCACTTTTTGAAGTGGGTATACTGTTTATATTTGTGCTATCTAAATAATGGATCAATCAATTTTAAGAGGGTATACTGAAATTCCTGAAATTTGGAAGTGGGTATACTCCGTATACCTGCGTTCTACGTAGACTACACCACTGATTTCCCCCCCTTTGACCAGCAAGGTGCGGTGCCCCCTGGTAGGTGGTAGGTGTGCGTCAATGCGCCCTGAGTGTGCCGTAGGCAGTGGCGTGCACAGACATTTTTGGGGGCAGGTGCTCTAGGGGGTGCAGGGGCATGTGGAACTTCCGGCTTCCTTACTGGGCTATAGCGGCCATACTATGGCTGTGTCTCAAATCACGCACTTTTGTCAGTGCACTGAGAGTCAGTGCACAGTGCATACAGTGCACTGAGGTCTTTAGTGCAGTGTCGTGGAAAAAGTTGAGCACTATGCACTCGCTGGAAGTGACGGCTGAGCATGGCATTAACTCGCCAAAATATAGGGTGACCAGCTGTCCGGACTTCGGCCGGACAACCCCGCCCCTTAACTTTCTAACCTAGCGTCCTCGCGCGCACCCATTGCTTCGACTTGCCGAATCCCCGCCTCCGTGGAGAAAACAGTGAAGTTGGCATTCTAAATTGTAGGCAGAAATCAGGGAACAGCGCTGCCATCTTACCTCAGACTAACTCAGCTGCCAACAACAGTTTTACTTGTAAAACAATATTTTTGGGGGGAAGGATTTTCGCATTTCACTCACTCCGATAAAGGAGTCATCAGTAGCCTACCACTAACTTAATATTGTATCAGAGACGGCAGGTTACGATAGACAAATCCTTCCGTTGTTGTCTGTGTAGGCTGTTTCATATTTTTTTTTTAAATGTATTTTGGGTAGTCATGCATTCGTAGGCCTAATAGCCAACAATTAATTTGATTTACTTTACTCAAAATTGGTCAGAAGTCTGTTTATCAGCGGTGTTTTAAGGGAGGCAAACCGCTTCTGTCAACCTTTTTTTTTCATGCAGACGCTGGATAACCAACAACACGAGCTCAAAATACAGACAGCGCCCGTGCAGAAAGACGTTTCTTTGCCCTGTTTGTAAAGTTGTGAGAACCCTCGTATCGTTGTAAAGGCATTTAGGTCTGGGGTTATATCTGGAGTAACATGGCGGCCGCAGATATCGGAAAGCGACCGACTGTCAAGGTCTAGTTTGCGTGAATGACGTTGCCTCGCATCTCGAGGCCATAAGCAAAAGGCTAGGAGGAAAGGAAAGACAAAGAGAGGGACACACGAACGTCGTGAACAGGTCGTAAAAACGGACCGATGGCCACCCTACCAAAATATGAGTTGGCTACTGTTTACAATGCACAGCGTCTGGTGCTTGTATTTCCATGTCCACCACCCCAAAGGAGAACAATCACACATACAATACTTTGGTTGGCATGAAAATGTTGGTGTCCCATCAACATTACTTACAGAATTAGGAGACTGTTGACCAAACTCTTCTACTGAACTGAATGCCACATTTCCTCCGTGTTATTGTCAACATGGCCGCCGTTTAGTGCGTGCAGTGTCCATGGCTATGTCTCAAATGACGCACTTTTGTCAGTGCACTGACAGTCAGTGCACAGTGCACACAGTGCACTGAGGTCTTTAGTGCATAGTGTCGTGGAAAAATTTGAGCACTATGCACTGTGCCCTCCCTGGAAGTGACGGCTGAGCATGGCATTAGCTCGCCAAAATATGAGTTGGCTACTGTTTACAATGCACAGCGTCTGGTGCTTCTATTTCCATGTCCTTCACCCCAAAGGACAACAATCACACATACAATACTTTGGTTGACATGAAAAGGTTGGTGCCCCATCACCATTACTTACAGAATTAGGAGACTGTTGGCCAAACTCTTCTACTGAACTGAATGTCACATTTCCTCCGTGTCATTGTCAACATGGCCGCCGTTTAGTGCGTGCAGTGTCCATCATTCAAGCACTGCATTTTTCCGCCATTGTTAAGGCTTCATCCGTGCACTTTCAGTGCACTGGCTCAACTGAAATTTTCAGCGTGAGTGCCCTAGGCACTGGAAAACAGTGCCCGAAGTGCACAAGTGCAGCATTTGAGACACAGCCCATCATTGAAGCACTGCGGCTGGATCTCAAATGGTGCACTTGTGCACTTCGGGCACTATGTTTCAGTGCGTAACTAATACGGCATGCGCACTGAAACATGAACACTAAAGTGCACAAGTGCACCATTTGAGATTCAGCCTGCATTTTTCCACCATTGTTAGGGGATCATCCTGGCACTTTCAGTGCACTGGCTCAACTGAAATTTTCAGCGAGAGCGCCCTAGGTACTGAAAAACAGTGCCCGAAGTGCACAAGTGCAGCATTTGAGACACGGCCTATGTGTTTTATCGGGGCATTATTGTCACATGCTTTTGATGCCATGCATTTGTAGATGATCATGCCAACATTGTGACAACAGATGTAAAAAAAGAATATTCAAAAAGGGCATTTATTGGAAGGGAAATGAAGAGAAATTAAGAGTGCGTTCCAATATGCGACCTTGCGTCCTCCACTTGAGCTTCTGGCCTCGTACCAGGAAGTAATATGTCATGATGACATCACTGACAACAGCATTATATTTCAATATTTCCCAATAGCTCAATTGTTAAGTCATTTTCTCATTTGCAAACTGGATGGTGAATGAAGAATAGTCCCCCAAAATTTGTTTTGGCTAGGCTGACAGCGGGGAAACTTTAATGTTTTCTCCACGGAGGGGCTAGGAGGCGGGGTGAGGCCACAAGCACAAGTGGAGGACACAAGGTCGCATATTGGAATGCACAAGTAGCCTAGGGAGTATGATAAGTAAGGAAAAAAAACTATGGGGTGGGTTCTGTATGATTTCCCTCAAGATGTGAAGCCTACTACAGTAGGCTAGGTGTTGCAGTGCTGTAGAACCACATCAAGAGGTCGGTGAAAAGCCCCATGCAGTTCCATAGGCCCACTTCAGCATCTCTAGATTACAGAAAGGTGAAAGATGTTATGTCACTGGGAGATAATTGTTCTATTCCACAATATTGATGAGGCACACGTTTTTTCCTTTCGAATAATTATTATTTTCCATAGAACGTAATCCATCATGTAGGCCTAGTGATTAAAATCACACTGTGGTTGCCCTAAAATGTGATTGGTGATTTCCGTGTGAATGGACCTTCGCCGCCAATCTGAATCGAGGATGTTGCCCGAACGCCGAGGGAGGAAAAAAACACACAGCGAGGCGTGCGTTTGGCGGTGACGTCACCCCATGACAAGACAACCAGACATGAGTTTGCGTGCTCAGCAGCAGCACCAGTAGGGAGGGCTGTGGGAACCAACACTGAGAGAGGCACTACTCTTGTCCATTTTCCGCACCCCTGACGGATCTATAGCAGTGACAGGAGGCGGAAAAACAGGCGGCACTGTTGGGCATCGCGACCGATTGCCTCCAGTCTGGGCCTGGCCATGGACGAACAGGCAGGGCCCGGTGTGTTCTTCAACAATAACAACAACTCGTTATTAGCCAGCGGTGGCGGCGGAGGGAAAGCGCCACAACCGGGCGACGGCGGTGGTGGAGAGGCGGCCAGGGCGCAGTACAGTATTCCGGGGATACTGCACTTTCTGCAGCACGAATGGGCCCGGTTCGAGGTCGAACGAGCCCAGTGGGAGGTGGAACGAGCAGAATTGCAGGTATGTTGGTTCTCAGGGAATATGTGTTCAGTTGTTGTGTGTGAAAACGGAGGCTAGCAGCACTTGGCTGGAATGTGGTGGCAAACGTCCATGAACATTCCAAGGGACTGGATGTTTTTCCCTCTCGAGAGGGGCTCGTTCGCTCTCACAAGCAGCCTGCCAAAATGCTACAGAGCTATGTGGATTAGCCTCGGCTAACATAAATGATGTTGGGCATTCCGAAGTTGTGGCAGTTGCTGCGTTCTCGCCCTAACTCAATATATTCACTCCAGCATGAATAACACAATGGTATTCCAGGCAGGGAAACAAGTGCGGCTTGGGGCGTTTGTGAAACGGAGTCGTGAAGCCCTGGCTAGCTTGTTAGCAGGTTACCTTGTTCCAGACGAGGGTGATGGAATTCCAAAAATGTTCACGGTGCTTGAATTGTTTGACAAGCCTCCCTACCCCGCCCCCTGTGTTATTGAGGCACGAAATGCGTGCGAACTGCGAACGTGTGCTCTTTCAGGCTTCAGGGCTGATAACCACTATAAACCTGTATTATTAGTATAGAAAAATTGGCTTTAGATAATATTCACTGGTTTTTGACAGGCTTTTCACACAGACTTGGTTGTGTAAGTGACATCTCAATGCAGTTAAAAAGGTGCCAACTGTCAAACACACACAGATTGTCAGATCAAGGCAGTGTTTCCACTCTCCCCAAGCATGCCTTTTACCTCATGGAAGTGAAGTAGGCTTACACAGGCTTCACCTGTGTCATTTGTTGACAGTTGGAGCGTTTGATAGATTGTTGTTTTTTTTTTGCCCCTTTTGTTATTGCAAGTTGATTATTTGAATAGTGGGCCAATATGGAATGCGTAGATGTTGACACCCCCCACCCAAACACACCAAACATCTCAAGCATTGAATCTTTGTTGTTTCACAGTCAACCCGATGCACACACCCACCACTGCCCATCATTGTGCCAGGTGTTCAGCACAGGGCACCTTCAGCCAAACATAACACACCTGCTCTCAGCGGCTCTGGAATGATGGTACACTGGCAATAGATAGATGCTGACAACATCTGTTATGAGTTTTATTTTGTGTTCCCATTCTCTCTTTCTCTCTCTCTCTCTCTCTCTCTCTCTCTCTCTCTCTCTCTCTCTCTCTCTCTCTCTCTCTCTCTCTCTCTCTCTCTCTCTCTCTCTCTCTCTCTCTCTCTCTCTCTCTCTCTCTCTCTCTCTCTCTCTCTCTCTCTCTCTCTCTTCTCTCTCTCTCTCTCTCTCTCTCTCTCTCTCTCTCTCTCTCTCTCTCTCTGTCACACACACACACACACACACACACACACACACACACACACACACACACACACACACGGTAGAAAAGGAGCGCCCTGCTGATCTCCTAAAGGAGACACCTGTG
>NC_085857.1:16130913-16160913 GCF_034702125.1 Engraulis encrasicolus
AGCAACTGTAACACACACACACACACGCACTCTCTCCACTTAAGGAAGCGTGTTGTCATATCTTTCTCCCATCTCATCTGGTCTCTTCTCTTGTCATCTCTTAAGTGAGTAATGTCCTTGTTGTCGTCCCCAAGTGGCCAGCAGCTCGCATGTGTTTATCTAAACAACATCAATCTGCTGTCATCAGCTGCAGTCAGACCCTCTTACACACACACACACACACACACACACACACACACACACACACACACACACACACACACACACACACACACACACACACACACACACACACACACACGGTCTCTCTTTCCTCCACACACATGCTATCTCTCTCTCTCTCTCTCTCTCTCTCTCTCTCTCTCTCTCTCTCTCTCTCTCTCTCTCTCTCTCTCTCTCTCTCTCTCTCTCTCTCTCTCTCACACCCATGCACGTAGTTACGTACATCGTTACACACACACACACACACACACACACACACAAACATTTTGATGTCAGTCAGCATATCACCACTCAGGCCTCATCTCTGTATCGATTGGGAAGATGACGGATGACAGTGGAGGAGGAGGCGGGACAGTCCTGGCAGTTTACTCCTCTGCTCCAATCAGGAAGGGTTTTTTCAGTCTCCACGCAGCTGTCAATCACCGGTGGTGAAGCACCAGGTCAACTGGGATGTGTTTCTTGGAAGCCTCGTTGCTGACCACTTGGCAACTTACTTGTTTGCAATGCAATGGCCACCTCAAAAGTTGCTAAGTGATTAGCAATGACGCTTTTGAGAAACAGTGGTTTGAGGTACAGTGTTTCCCACAGCCATGCACTGATGAAGGCTTGATAGCCGAAACGCGTTTGCTTTTTGGACATGGTGGTAATATAAATAAATAATGAGACGCAGTTTTGTGAGTGCGGATTTTTCTTCCTTAAGTTGATACTTTTTATCTCGCACCCAAAGACTTTCGTTTTTCCAAGAAGTTGAGCGCGTCCTTTGCCAAAACTTGAAGTCCCACAGATCATGTAGCATTGTGTGGTGCTACTTAAAAAAATATTGTGTTAGTGCAAGTGTTAAGTGCAAGTGTTAAGCGTGTACCCTCATTCACATGTATGTGTGGCTCTTTTTTTATTTTGTATTTTTTAAAGTATTTTTATTACAGGACGGCGTGAGAGTAGACAGGAAACGATTGGGAGAGAGAGAGATGGGGCAGGGCTGGGAAATGACCCCCGCCGGATTCGAACCAGGGTCCCCGTGGGCAATGTAAGCCCAAATGTGGGGGGCTTAGCGCGCCGTGCCACAACGCCCCCAGAGATGCTTTAAGTATATAGAGATATGCCAATGTAATAGGTTGCTATGGGCACCTAACATGACCAGATTCCGGTCTGCCTAAAGGGGCGTGTCATAATACTCCTAGCATTGAATAGAACAGTCCTTAGGCCTGCCTAGGTCTGCCTAAAGGGGGATTTCCCCCCTTTCCCCCTTGCAATAATAGAACCCGGAAACAATGGCCCAATGGAACCTCTCTCTCTCCTGTATGTGTGGGTCTCGATCTATTTGTGGTTCTCATTTTTTATTCTGTGGTGCTGTGCCACATACTGGTCTGTGTACTGTATGGGAATCACTGGAGGTCAAGATGTTTACTTCTCTGACTCAAGCAGTAGAGAGTTTTCCGTTTTCACACAGCTGTTAATCACAGACGTGCTCTTTGACACTTCTCTGTATTGAGGTAAGAGAGGATGGTTGAGATGAGTGGAGGGGATGCTGTTTACGTCTTTGAGCTGTCACCGAAGCCAGTCACTGGCTTTGCAGCTGTCAATCATCAGGCACCGCCAATCAAGACTTTGTGACCTCGTTTGTATTGATCGAGAGGTAGCGGAAGAAAGGGAGAGGCCGGGGGCGGGATGGAGCGTTTATCTGGCCTATCAGCAAGGGTTGTCTGTCATTCGGCACTCAGAGCTGACAATCATCAGATCCCCACCCATCGGATATGGTGGAGTCCTCTCTATTGATTTGTTGTGATATGGATGTGGCAGAGAAATGCACTTAAAGAGATAAACAGAAAGAACGAGCACTTATTTGGTCTATCAGTGTCGGTCACCACTTGTCTTTAACTGTCAATCATCAGGTTCCCACCAGTCACATGGTGTGCACTCCTATCTTAAGTTGCCAGAGAGAGATGGACCTCTGAGATAAATAGGGGCAGGGGAGAGTACTTAAATTTTAGCCAATCAACAAAGGCTCTCAATTCACCACTCAACTGTCAATCATCAGGTCCCCACCAATCACATGACTTATTGTGCAGTCGTCCGTAGTCGATTTTGAGACAGCTGTGAGCTGGCGTTCCGAGATAAATTGGGGGAGGGATTTATGACTGATCCGTCAATCATCCGTCAGTCATCAGGTCAGCATCTCAGTATCACCTTGTGCTCATCTATATCGATCTGTTGGTGGCTGAGAGTGTATTTAGAGAAGGTGGGGAAGAAGAGGGGAGAGAAGGGAACAAAGAGGAAAGAGAGGATACCTATCTTTACTGATCTTTCAGCAAGGATTATATGTCAAAAATGTAGAAGAATACAGTGCTGAAAGCTTTTGGGATGCTTGAAACCAGACTTTTTGGACTATATGCTACACTATTTGATAGAGCCAATTTCAACATTTAGACTCATTTCCAGTCCTCTGATAGAGGTTGGGGGTGTTTTTAGAGAAGGTGGTAACTTAAGGAAAGAAGAGAGGAGAGAATGGATGATGAGGGGAAGGGAGAAAGAGAGGAGAGGAGAGAAAGGAAGATGAGGGGGAGGGAGAAAGAGAGGAGATGTTGACGTCTACACTGGCCTTTTAACAAGGATTATGGGTCAAAAATATAAAGATTGCAGTTCTGCTGAACGCTTTCGGGAATGGTGTTAGAAATCAGACACGGGCGCTATTTGATCGTGGACATTCAATTTTAGACAATTTTCAAGCCATTTTAAAGTAATTCCATAAGCATAAAATTGAGTCTTGCTTTATGCCCGGAGGATGTTATTTTCAAACAACTCTTGAATTAACTTAAGACTCTCATTTCCACTCTGTCAGTCAGAGAGGTAATTTGTTTTTCTCTACCTACCTGGTCCATCAGCTCAGCTGTGATGTGTTTTTAAAGGGAAGAAAGTGTGTGTGTGCGCGTGTGCGTGCGCGAGCATGCGTGTCTGTGTGTAAGTGCCTGCGTGTATGAGTGCGCTCATATTTAAGAACAAAAACTCCTGAGGTTCAACTGGTCTGTTCTATGCTGCGCCTATCTGTAGTTTTTCTATACGCTCAACTAGGACTGCAAAAGTAAGCAAAAATTGAGATTTTGGGCACGGTGAAATAGAAATCGTGGCCATGACGATTTAATCGTGATCGCACAGGGGCAATATAGTGACCTGCCTTCTGGCGTCCCTGCACACACACACACACACACACACACACACACACACACACACACACACACACACACACACACACACACACACACACACACACACACACACACACAAATCCAATACAGCGTGATCCATTCTTGCTTTTGTTTGATGAACTCACTACACCCAAGCTACCTACCATGGCCACATTCCAAAGCCTGATACACACACACACACACACACACACACACACACACACACACACACACACACACACACACACACACACACACACACACACACACACACACACACACACACACACACACACGAGACTACATGTAGCCTGTCTCCCCCCTGCAGCGACTGGTTGACCATTAGCTGTTCTGTCTGTGAACACAAACACAGTGGGGCATCGTGTGGTATTTTGTCTCAGTCATCACACACACACACACACACACACACACACACACACACACACACACACACACACACACACACACACACACACACACACACACACACACACACACACACACACACACACAGCGGGGGATCACATGGTCTATAGTGGAATCGTTATGCGTCTGTACACACACACACACACACACACACACACACACACACACACACACACACACACACACACACACACACACACTCAGTGGGTCACAAGTCAGTGGTTGGTCTGTTTTGATAGGGTGATTCTCACGAAACGCGCAACAAAGGTGTTTTGACAACCATTTTTTCAAAATGATTTTTTGATTGAATTTCTTTTTGAATCGGTTACATTAAAGTGTACAGTTATTAAGCACAATAATATCAACTTACCTGACAACTATTTAAAACAAATTTTTTAACGTTTTAAAAATCCATGTCTGCTAAAATGCTCATTACCGCAATTTTTTTCTTTCATGAAATGTATTAGGAAACTTAATTGTTCTTGCAGTTTTGTTCATTGAATATTGATAGTTGTACTAGGGGCTACATGAAACACTCAAAAAAGTTTTTTTTCTTATTATTGTAGTTTAAGAATTTTACCATTTTACCTCATTACCGCAATAGGATAATTTGTTTTCCTCTTTAATTTTAGAATAAATCAGTGAAAACCTACAATTTCGGTCCAAAAATATATTGAAGTGAAAGAAACATGAAAGGTACTGTGTTCATAAAAAATATATATGAATACAGTTTTCCTTTAGTACTTTTTTTTTACAATTAAGTGCTCATTTCGGTAATGAGGGATACATTTCGGTAATGAGAATGAGTTTTCGGTAATGAGAATAAGGAGGAATAAATTGAACTAAAGCCTAATATTAGTAAGTGATGTGATTTGTTATTATTATTAGCACAACAACAGAGTCTCCAGGGCAGAACTAATCAAATGACACCTAATAAGATGATAAATATATTCTATATAAAACCATTCATTAAGCTACTGAAGGATATTGGGATTCAAGACTTGACCCAGCCAAAGACCATAAAAGACCATAGGTCAGGGTGGGGAACCTGTCTCGAGGGCCATTTCAGGCCGTTTAATCAGGCCCCCGATATAAAATCAATGTTATGCAGCTTCACATGAAATATGACATATTTTGTAAAGGAATCAACATTAGCAATACAATTAAGTTATATTCAGGGGAACTAGAGAAGGTGGGGTCTGTTTTAAAGGTGGCTGCCTTCAATATAGGCCTAATGTGCAGGGGGAAATCCTGGTTTGCGTTCTTAATACGGCTCTCTGAGAACTTTTACGGCCCTCAAGATAAATTTGAAAAGGCCCCTCGAATGAAAAAGGTTCCCCACCCCTGCAGTAGGTGAAGAGGCGAGGCCCCTCCTGGGCACCAAAGTAACATCATACTATAGGGGGTGAAGGCCAAGGGGTGCACTCTGAAGTTAAAGTTAGTCCATCATCAAAACACCGGAGGGTAGCCACCTGATGACCCCAATGAAGCGCATACATCCCACTCCTCATCCCCACCCTGAATGACATCACAACTCACCACTGATCTCTCCAGCCAAAAATCTATAGTGGACCAGAAATCTAAATCTGTCATGAGAAGGAAAATCATGTCGCAGTGCGAGGTCGTGCACTGGACTTTTTTTTCTGACTCAGCACGCACCGGCAACTAGGAAGTAGGTAGTAGAAGGAACAAGAGATGACTAGAGTAGCTTGTATGGTATGTGGGTTATGTACACCTTGGTTTTAGGGTCACAGTTCGGTACATTTTCGGTACAGTATCACCATAATGCTGTCCGGACCAAAGCTGGAATTCACAATGAACGTTATGTGTTATGAAATATCACTGAACACCACTAACTGCTTGTGTTGCACATTGCACATCAATGGCAGTCATGGGTTAGGTCATCATCAGACTCCCGATTCCCGACCCGCCAGGTTGGTGGAGGGAGTAATTAACCAGTGATCTCCCCCATCCTCCTCCATGACTGAGGTACCCTGATCATAGTACTGCTCCCATTCAGATGCTATTGGGGATGAGGCATAAATGCCATTCTTTTGTGTGCAGTGTTCATGTGTGTGCTGTGGAGTGCTGGATCACAATGACAATGGGAGTTGTAGTTTCCCAAGTGGGCTTTCACTTCACTCGCATTTTTGAAAAAGAAAAAATGTTTGGTTTTCAGGACAATATCAGACATGCCCATACTAGTATAGGGTGCATGAAACACAGGATTAAAACGTTGCAAAATCCTGCTCTTCTCTTGCAGTATTGTTTCATTGCATTACCGTACTTTAACTTCCTTGTCATTTTCTAGCATGTTTGGTACTTGTCAACGGGTGGCACAATAGACTTGGAATTTTGAATTGCTGTGAATGGGCATTTTCAGCTAAATCAGTGCAAAGTGCATTTTGAGGCTGTTTTGATCCAGTTGCCTCTCCACTTACCCAGGACATCAAGAACCCACAGCATGACTAAAAGATGGGTACATGGGTGCTTGAGCATGGCTAAAGGATCGAAGTATGGGACCTGAAACCTTGCTAAAAGTTGCAAACAACATGCATAAGCAGTTTCTAATTTGGGAAAGTGTAAAGGCAACTACAACATTCCTCCAAATGATTCTTCTTACTAGTTTTGATTGAAATATTGTAAAAACTGCTTCACACTGAATTCGCTAAAAAGGCCTATTCACTGCTATTTCAAATGCCAAGCCTTTTGTGACACCACAAAGATTTTGGAAGGAAGTCAAGTTAGTAAAAAAGGATAAATACTCAAACCCACTACAAATGAGGGTATGACAACCAAACACAGGAAGCAAAAAAACCTGTCAATTTCTGGAAAAGCACATAGACTTGAAGTGAGTCGATTTTGTCTCCCAACTTTTTCCCTTTTTGCCATCTACGCAATCTGACAACTTCACTGCGAGTGCTGGCTTCGTTGTTTGCAATTGCCTTTGCATTGGGTGACATCACTAGGCAATTTGATCATTTTTTCAAAAGACCACATTTCGAGGGTGGAAACAGCCAGAATATTGATTCATGGGTTGGCATGTGAGCAAGAATTAAGTTGTGACTTGCTACTCTCAATGAACTCTCACAACAGGGTTTCTGGCCCATAGTCGATTAAGCTTATTGTTCTCCCAAGGGTGGGACAAAATGTAAATGTTACCACAACATTAGCCAGAAAGGATGAGAACAGAAAAATGGTTTATGAACCACACCTATATGACCACTGAATTTAGCCTATGTAATGTATATGGAGATGATCACTTTTACAGACAACCCTCATTAGTTGAAGGAACTATTGCATATGTTAGGCATTTACTTTTGCTTTGTTTACTTACAATATTGTATATCGAATATCGATTCAATTGCATATTTCAACCTGAAATGGATGCAATTTCACTTAACACTTCCATCAAGTGCTTTAACTATAATTAAGTGACATAGTGGCAATATTTATACTGCAAAAATATAATTTCCATTTAAGGTTGCAGTTGCATGTTTAAAAATGTACATAAATAAAAAGCGAAATACATATATGTCATGAAAATATATTCTAAATGTAAATCACCATAGAGTCTCATTACCGAAATTGACAATCCTCATTACCGAAAGGTACTTAAAACATTGCGGTAATGAGAATGTGTATTGCGGTAATGAGATGGCTCAGCACAATAATGCTAACTGGAACTTGAGTAATTATGACACAGCTAATTCATGACCATTGTTGAATTCTGAAAAGGAATACCCTATTACCAAGCAAGTTTAAAATGAAAAAATCTTTTTCATTTCGAAATATTGACTGATTTCGGTAATGAGAACCACTTTTGTCGTATTTGCATATTTTTGAGACAAATTGTGACATTTTACAGGCACAAACAATAAGGCTGACTAATCATGTAGCAATCTTGAATCTCCTGTTAGTACAGATGAATTGGAGGTAGTTTCAGCTCATATTGAAATTCTGATGGCTTTTAATTGTAGTTCTGAAATATATTGCGGTAATGAGAAGGAAAACTTGGGGACACGATCTTTTCTTGAAATATTCATTAGTGTTCATTATTTAAATTGCCAACAAGGAACACTTAATGAAACTTCGGACATAGACTAACGCTCTTGTAGTGTCATTTATGTATTTTTAAAGTTTTTATTATGTTTTACCCTAATTCAAAGACCAGAAATTTTGGTCGGGACACATTTCGGTAATGAGAATTTGCCTATAAAATGCATAAAAAGTGGAAAATAAAAATAACATTTTTTAAAATGAACTAGTGTGCCAGAAAGTACATGTCTCGCTCTACAGTCATGTATATTATCAAAAGAATCCCTGTCATATTTAACCATTAAAAAGTCATTGCCATTGTTTTTTTTAGCTTCGTGAGAATCACCCGATAGAGGCCCTATTATGGGTGTGAGTTTAAGACTGGCAGCACAAACTCGGTTGGTAAAGTGATACCCAGAGAAGAGTCTCCATCCTCGTCTCTCTGTATCTCTCTGTCTCTCTGTCTCTCTCTGTCTCTCTCTGTCTCTCTGTCTCTGTCTCTCTCTCTGTCTTTCTGTCTCTCTATCTCTCTCTCTGTCTCTCTCTCTCTCTCTCTCTCTCTCTCTCTCTCTCTCTCTCTCTCTCTCTCTCTCTCTTTCTGAGGTTAGAAATGTATTACACACACACACACACACACACACACATACACAAACACACACAGTCTAAAAGTAGGGATGCCCAAGTAGACTATGTGGTCAGAAAAGGAAGTCAGAAGAACAGGAAACCAATTAATAAGTAAAAAGTAACAAGTAAAAAAGTAACAATCTCATCCTGAAAACTAATATGCAAGTGAAATTAACATTACACCTGGCTCAATGTCAGTATCAGGAAAATTCCGATACTTTGGGAAAATTCCGATCCGATCCAATCTCTGAATTATGTGTATATCTGATCCCGATACCGATACACCGATACCGATATCCCATCCCTACCTAAAAGAGTATGCCTCACCCCGAACGAAAACTAGTTCAGTGTACGACAACCCAAACGTGCTTAATTTCATCACCCTCCAGTTACCGCCAAAAACCGACACTCTGACTGATCCGAGCACATACCAGTAAAACTTACTTTTAACCGTTTGTAAATTCCGAACGTGTATGAAATTCCCCTTCATTTGTCAACAACGGAATGCTCGCTGGCTTGCTATGAAAACTGGTTATATCATCACCCAGTTTTTCCAGGGGAAAAAAACTTTTCAAACAGTTTTGAGATGGAACCTCATGCCTTCTTCTCGGACCCTGTTAAGCGTGCGTACATACGTGTGTGTGTGCGTTAGACGTGTGTGTGTGTGTGTGTGTGTGTGTGTGTGTGTGTGTGTGTGTGTGTGTGTGTGTGTGTGTGTGTGTGTGTGTGTGTGTGTGTGTGTGTGTGTGTGTGTGTGTGTGTGTGTGTGTGTGCGCGCACGTTACCAAACGTGTGTGAGAGAGCGAGTGATTAAAGTAAGATTGACCATGTGCATGACCCAATTAGGCATGCAAACGATTAAGCTTAATCGACTTTAATCGATCAATCCATTAATTGATGAAAAAACATTAATTGCAATTAATTGACAATTCAACTGACAAGAGAACCAGGGGAAATGGGTATGTGAAGAGGGGTGTGAATAGTGGGAATATTGAAATCACCTTTGGATTAAAGAATTGAATTAGAATTAATTTAAATGTGGTACTTTATCTCAATTTTTAGATTTAGTAGTTTTTTTTTTCCGAAAAACATCAAGATTTCAGGGGGAAAACGCAGCTTATCAATTAGTCGTAAGTCGCTCGATAAGGCTGTCAACTAATAATTAATGAATTAATCGATAATTTGCATCCCTAGACCCAATAGGTGTGTGTGTGTGTGTGTGATGGTGGTGGTGGTGGTTAAGTTCTACTACGCTTCAACAGCAATCCATAAGCCACTCTGCTTTTCCCACGTTTCAATTCTGTGTGTGTGTGTGTGTGTGTGTGTGTGTGTGTGTGTGTGTGTGTGTGTGTGTGTGTGTGTGTGTGTGTGTGTGTGTGTGTGTGTGTGTGTGTGTGTGTGTGTGTGTGTGTGTGTGTGTGTGTGTGTGCGTGCGCGAGCGTGCGTGCGTGCGTGCGTGAGCGTGCATGTGTTTGTGCCTGTTTGAATGTGACTGAGGAATAAAGTGAACGTGTGTGTGTGAGGGAGAGAAAATAATGTCTGGCCTTCCAAGGGTACAGTCCTGACCAGTGTTGAGAAAAAACAGGTCTGTGTGTGTGTGTGTTTGTCTCTGTCTGTCTGTCTGTCTGTCTCTCTGTCTGTCTCTCTGTCTGTCTCTCTGTCTGTCTCTCTGTCTGTCTCTCTGTCTGTCTGTGCCTGTCTGTTAAATGGCTGCTCTATTGAGCGATGTCCCACTACACGTTTAACTCACATTCTCTCTAAAGAACAGCGAATAGATAAAACTGGCTCGCCCGCCCGCCCACACACAATAGAGTCATGGGTGTGTGTGGGCTGAGCTGAGGGAGTTTATGTAAGTGTTAAGTGCTATTATTTAAACCAAGATGACACACATGTCTGTGTGTGTGTGTGTGTGTGTGTGTGTGTGTGTGTGTGTGTGTGTGTGTGTGTGTGTGTGTGTGTGTGTGTGTGAGAATGCTTGTCATGGGGTGCATGCTTGGGATTCTGAAAGTTGTGGATTAGCCTAGTGATCAGTATCTGTACGGAGCGGACCTGTGTGTGTGTGTGTGTGCTCGCACACCCGTGTTTACGGGGTGTGTGGGGGTGGGTGGGTGGTGTCTACATTGTATGAGTTGATGAGAGAGAGAGAACCTACATCGACCATAGAGAAAGCAAGGCATTAGCCTATAGTGTATCTCTATCTTATCTAGAAGCACTGTGTGTGTGTCTTTGTGAATGCATTGTGTGCAGTAAGTGTGGGAGTATCATAGTGTGTGTGTGTGTGTGTGTTCTGTTTGTGTACGACGTGTGCATGTGTGAGAGTATCGGGCTTTGGAATGTGGTGGTAGGTAGCTTGGGTGTAGTGAGTTCATACAAACAAAGGCAAGAATGGATCACGCTGTAGTGTGTGTGTGTGTGTGTGTGTGTGTGTGTGTGTGTGTGTGTGTGCGTGTGCGTGTGCGTGTGCGTGTGCGTGTGCGTGTGCGTGTGCGTGCATGCAGGTGTTCTGTGTGTCTGTGTGTATACAGGTGGTTTGTGTGTGTGTTTTGTGGACCCGGAATGGTGTGCATGTGTGTGTGTGTGTGTGTGTGTGTGGCATTTGTATGTGCTTGTTCTTGGGAAGCCTTCTGCAAATAGGCAACACCCAGCAGCACCACCCAGCAACACCACCACCGCTGACAGCATGGTGCTTACCTCTCACTCAAACAGTGACTGTGTATGTGTGTGTGTGTGTGTGTGCATTGTACGTATGTCGTAGGAAAGCATTTGTACAAAATGAGCCAAGAGGAAGAAAAAAATGATTCTCATTTTAAAATGAATTTCTGTGTCCGTCCTTGTGTAGCTATTGTGTGTAGCTAATGCTCGGTCCTATTAACGGTTAAGGTTAAGGAGATCAGAGGGTTTCAGGTTCGAATTTTTTTACGAGCCGAGGCGAGGTGTATGTGGTTTAAGCTTCATGGTCTCTTCGCTTGCATGTGTCTCTACTGCACTCTAACACACACAGCAGCATCTTTACACAGCATCTTTACACAGCATCTTTACACAGCGTCTTGGGATTCAGGTCACAAACTCTGAGCATCCTCCGACGGCAGATCACTGGGGCTGCACTGACTGAGTTGGCAGTGTGTGTGTGTGTGCGTGTGCGTGTGCGTGCGCGCGCGCGCTTGTGCGTGCGCTGTCTCTGTCTGAGTTAGCATGGGGAGATGCATGGAGTGGGTGTCTGTGACTGACGTGTGTGTTGGTATGGCGTGTAAATGCCTGATTCTATGGGACAGCTGACCCCGTTTCCCCCACCTCTTGGCTCAGATTATAGGGAGACTGAGTTTGACGAGGCCTAATTCAACTCTTCTCTCAGATTTTTTAGAGACTGCCATTTAGGGGTGGGCGATATGACGATATTATATCGTGAATCGCGATATTGAGTAAAATATCGTCTCGAATCTGCCAAAGTGGAGAAATCGTATAGATCGTCTTGCAGTGAGGATGTTTATTATCAGTATCAGAGTGACTTTTTCTCACTTGTGTTGTTGTCTTCACTTTATTCTTTACATTATTGTATTCCAATTGTACACTTTATGAGAGTATCATCAGTGTGTTAACATTTTATTGACTGCAAATTACAATTTGCAAGTATATGAAAGTTGTTTTTTGTTGTTTTTATTTTTTGGATGGAAGATCGTGATAAAAAATCGAAATCGTGATTTCATGTTAAAAAATCGTGATACAACATTTTTGCCATATCGCCCACCCCTACTGCCATTCCGGTTGCATTGCCAAAACAGTGTTTCCCCCAGAAAGTTTGTTAGTCAAGGTGGTGGGGCGTTAAAAGTATGTCTTTTTTATGCAACTTTAGATATGACATTCACAACATGGAATATGTTACATAATATATATTTTCAGGGGACTTAGTCAAGGTGGTAGGTGTTTGTTGTCAAGGTGGCCGCCCTAGCAATAAAGTGCTGGGGGAAACCCTGCTTACAGCAGGGGTATTCAATTAAAAGTTTTAGATAAGATTTCTCTCTCATGTGAATGCGTAGTAGAGATATCCCCAACTTAGTTGAAGATTGCAAATTATGCACGGCCACAGATAGCACACATTTGTTCTGCATCTGGCCCCAGGGCCTCCATTTGAATAGTCCTGCAATACAGGACTGGTAGACTGGCATTCAATTTTAGCTTAGTTTGCGTTTTGCCTGTGGTGCAGATGGCTTTGAAAACAGACTGGCTTAGTTTGCGATAAGTGGCTTTCAAACTGGAGCAGGTCGAAGTGTCTGTGTGAGGGCTGGGCGGTTCTGGAAAAAATGCGCATCACGGTTGTCTTGATGAAAATTAATATCACGGTTTTCTGCGCGATTTTTTTCATAAGCAGCTATTTTCCCCCACATCTCAGTGTTTCTGAAGAAATGGCTGAAATTAAATTTAAAAATGAGATAAAATCCTGAATTTTAATTAATCAACATTTCTATTTTAATCACTGTTTTGGAATAAAAACTACAAAAAAAACCTTCTCATCAAAAAGTGAACCTTGTGTAGGTGAAAAAAGTTATCACGTTTTTTCCACGGTATACCGCCCAGCCCTAGTCTGTGTGTTTGTGTCTGTCTAGGTGTGCAGGACTACAGTCAGTGTGTGCGCCCCCAAGTCAGACTTTTTAAATTATCGGTGAGCGGGAAAGCGTGTTTGTGTTGGCGTGTAAGTCGGGTGTACGTTTATCTTTCTGTCTGGTGCAGTTCCTCCCTACAAATGCAAAGTGAAACAATGAAAAATGCTTTCAAATCTTTGGTATTTGGTTGGATATTTTAGTAGTGCAAATGTGTAGTTGCTCCCCTTTGTACGGCAGAGTTGTGCACAATTGATCAAGGGGAAGATAGGCAGATAAATGGGGTGTGTGTGTGTGTGTGTGTGTGTGTGTGTGTGTGTGTACGTGCGTGCGTGTACACGTGTGTGTGTGCGTGCGTGTGTGCGTGCGGGTGCGAGATGGAGTGGAGAGCTATAGATTGGCAGATAGTCAGAGTGAGAGTAGAGAGTGTAGCTCGTCCTCGCATGACCCCTGTCCCATGGCTGATTGCCACACACACACACACACACACATACACAGACACACACACAGACACACACACACACACATTCACACACACACACTGCTGTAATGGTCACATGACCCTTATCCCATCATGGCTGATTGCCATCACTGGACGCGCTACGCCAATAGTAGCTTTGGAGACAGAACAAAGAGCTGGACGGACACACACACACACACACACACACACACACACACACACACACACACACACACACACACACACACACACACACACACACACACACACACTGCTGTAATGATGTTTTGAGGTTAACTGTTTATTCAGCAGTTGAAACGGTCAGTTTAGAAGAGTTTTTAGGGCAGTACCCTAGCCACAGAGTCGGACACTTGCACGCACGCACACGCACACGCACACACACACACACACACACACACACACACACACACACTCTGAAAAGTATAGGCCAGTACCTTAGGCACAGAGTTCAGAGCAGTGTCTTGTAGGGATGCACCGATAACGATACTGGTATCGGTATCGCCACCCGATACTGCTAATTGTACTCGTACTCGTACTTGTGTTTTTTCATTGCAAGACAAACAAATGAAGATCTTAATAACAAAGCATTTGTGATTGCAATCATATTCTGGAAGAAATTGAGTATTATCTGACAGAATTGAAGGGGTGCCAATACTTTTGGCCATCACTGTAACTGTTCCATTCCATTTGATTTGCCGCGACGACCTGATGACGGTTGGATTTCGCCTCTCTTCGCCTCCTATGCGTCCCTACCGTTACTGAACTTTACATGTCTTGTGTGAGAGATCTACAAGAAAGTTCACGCAGAGTAGTTCGCTCTCATATGTTCCTGTGAACAGGGCTGCTGACAGATTTTTCCCTTGGCCCAGGGCAAGTAATTTGAAAGGGCCCCCCTTTCTTTTTCTTTATTTTTTTGTGTTTTTTTTTACTTTATTTATGACAGGACAGTGAAGATGGTGACGGGAAGCGAGTGGGGAAAGAGAGACGGGCCGGGAATCGAACCTGGGTCAGCCACGTGGTAGACGAGTGCCCTACCATTTGGCCACGGCAGGGCCAAAAGGGCCCCCCTTTCAATACATACAATGTAATGTGGGGACACATTTCTGGGGCGCCCCCCTTGTCTTGGTACCAGGACAACTGACCCATTTGTACCTCCTCGTCAGCGGGGCCCTGCCTGTGAACGTTACATGAATGTTTGATGGACTAAACCCCATTCACAGCTTTTCCTCAGGCGCTGGCCTTGACAAGATCCTCAATGCTATTTTTTAAATATTACACTTCTCCCTCCTCACTGAAAGACTCAGTAGAATCTAGGGGTGTAAATCACAGCCTCCATGACGATACAATTATTTTCGGTACTTAAGAATGCCCCACGATACGATACAATACGATACGATACAATACGATACGATACAATACTTTTTTCCGATAACTTTTCCACTTCTATCATGCTATGGAGCTAGGGCATTGGGCAGAGGGAAGCGATTTGATTATTTTCCTTTTGTCTTGCAATACTACATAACTTAACATTTAAAACATAAAGTTACACTTTTCTGTCCTCACAGCATCAGTCTTCTGCTGTTCTGAATATTTTTTCTCTCAGCAAGGGCATCCTCTACTTCTGAGATACACGAACATTTTTTCTTCCCTGCAACTTCGAACCTCAGCGCTGTACTCTGTACTTTTCAACATTGCCCATTTACGTTCTTCTTGAGCTAATAATTATTTGTGATGACCGGCTACCCCTTGCTTGCTTAATTTGTGCATTGCTACTTTGCCTCACAAACTTTCCTCTTTCTTTTTTGGCCTTCACTTATGGAGGTTAATTGGAGCATGTCTAGGCAGCAATTATGGCCCAGAGCTGAAACGTGTTCGTTTTCCAACCATGTTCCAATTAATGAAGACCATTTCAAATGCAACTAGCTACACGTATGTTTCGGTCATACCCACTCTCCGAGAACAGGGTGTGCAGAAAAACACACTAACTTATCTTGTAGTCCAATTAATAACAACAGAAAAAGAATGCAGAGTGCAGCCCTCTGAAGTCTGAGGTATGTTTATGATCCTCTTCCCACTTCACAAGGGTTCATACAACTTATCTAGAGATGTACCCGAGTTCAAGTAGAAAACTGAAGTAGAAAAGTAGAAAACTCCTTCGAAAGTCTTGTGATTGTGACACAGCACTCCACAGCACACAGTGGTCACTGCACACAACGGGATTGCATTTATGCGTCACCAGTGCAAAGGGCATAAGGGTCATTTCACGTGAAATCAGACACTTTGGGACCCGACCGACACTGATTTCAATCACACTGTTTAGTAGCAAGGTAGCACCCCAGAACTGCATTTGTTTGAATCTGACACCAATATTAAGGGAGTAACAGACTAGCAAAGGTTTACATATTAGGGTCGGACACTATACATTCAGCCTTGATTATATCAGTCAGTGTAAGTCACAAAAAGATGCCTGAGGTGCTGTTTGAAAGCTCTTTTCTGGCCGGAGTATGCCTGTTAAAACAGAATGCAAGCGTTCCAGCATTCCGATTGGCTGCGGTGGCTGTTGCCGAACCACTTTATAGCTCATTACCATAATATTTGCTTAAGTTAAACTACAAACTGTTGTCGTATCAGGCGTGTTTGCAGTGCACGGTTACTTTTCTCCCCTTGGGGTGGGCAGAGTGTATTATTTCAAGTTTTGGCAAAGGACGCGCTCAACTTCTTGGAAAAACGAAAGTCTTTGGGTGCGCGATAAAATGTATCAACTTAAGGAAGAAAAATCTGCACTCACAAACTGCGTCTCATTATTTATATTACCACCATGTCCAAAAAGCAAACGCGTTTCGGCTATCAAGCCTTCATCAGTGCGTGGTACCAAGGTTTGATAGCCGAAACGCGTTTGCTTTTTGGACATGGTGGTAATATAAATAAATAATGAGACGCAGTTTGTGAGTGCGGATTTTTCTTCCTTAAGAGTGTATTATTTCCCAGTTCCTGTGCCAGAGTGTGTGGTAAGGTAATGGCTTAGCAATGAGCAGTTGTAATGGAGGTGTGATAAGATTTCAGCAGAGTCGTAATTGTGCTATCCTCCTTCTCCACACTCGATATGCCTCCTCAGCCCCGAAGGCATCTGCAGCAAACGGAAGTGTGTGCGTGTGCCTGTGTGTGTGTATGTAAGATGTTTGTAGCTCGTTGTGTGTGTGTCTGTGTGTGTGCGTGTGCCTGTGTGTGCATGTGTGAGAAGTGCAAGTGAGTTGTGTGTGTGTGTGTGTTTGTGCGTGCTTGCGTGCATGCTTGCGTGCGTGTGCCTGTGTGTGCATGTGTGAGAAGTGCAAGTGAGTTGTGTGTGTGTTTGTGCGTGCTTGCGTGCGTGTGCATGTGTGTGCGCATGTGTGTTGATGTGACAGAGAAAGAGCCAACTGAGTGACTAACAGTGTGTGGATGACTGGCACACATACACGGGGAATGTAATGTTCACAGAGTTATAGAGAAAGAGAACTCTGCATGACTGTGTGTGTGTGTGTGTGTGTGTGTGTGTGTGTGTGTTTGTGTGTGTGTGTGTGTGTGTGTGTGTGTGTGTCCGTTTGTGTGTTTGTGTGTTTGTGTGTGTGTGTGTGTGTGTGTGTGTGTGTGTGTGTGTGTGTGTGTGTGTGTGTGTCTTCAAAGCACCCCAGTCGTGGGCCGCTGCCGCTGCTGCTGTTGCTGCTGTTGCTGCTATCAAATTAGCACGCTGATGATCGGATTGCAGAGGAGGGGATTTGCAGTTCCCCCACAGTCACTACTGCACACACACACACACACACACACACACACACACACACACACACACACACACACACACACACACACACACACACACACACACACCATTCCCTCCGGTCCCTATTTATGTTTAACCCCCCGCAAACACACACACACACCATTCTGCTCCTACCCCTCTGCTCGCTCATTTGTGTGCTTTGTCTTTGTTAGCTTCATCTCTCTCCATATGCCACATCACACAATATAGATGCGAAAGAGGAAAGGGAGATGAACAAAGATAAACAGTGGTGATGGTGGGATGATGTAGAGAAATAGATGCAAAAGCGAGAGGGGGGGGGTAAGGAGTGGTGGAATACTAGAGAGAGAGAGAGAGAGAGAGAGAGAGAGAGAGAGAGAGAAAGAGAAAGAGAGAGAGAGAGAGACAGAGAGAGAGACAGAGAGAGAGACAGAGACAGAGACAGAGACAGAGACAGAGACAGAGAGAGAGAGAGAGAGAGAGAGAGAATTGCCTACACCCACACTGTGCCTTCTAGGCCCATCACTGCAGTTTGTTTCACAGCATTTGTGTTTGTTTGTGATGTTTATGTGTATTTTGTGTTTTACTTTAACCATCAACGTTTTAGGGCGAAAGGTGCTTTTTATTTTCACAGCATTCATATTCAGTAGTTGTTCTCTTATTTGTGTTTAGTTTGTGTTAGGTTTGAGGTCATGTGGTGCCTTTTCAAAGCCAGTGGCTAGCATGTTGTGCATATTTGTCAGGGGAGAGACTTACTGATAGATTGATCTCCACTGTGCAAAGACAAGATGAACAACACTACATCAGGACAACAGATGACGAAGCATATCATTGCATGACAGAATGCCACACGTAGGGCTGGGCGATATGGGAAAAAAAAACAATATTACGATATGGATTACTTTATATCACGATAACGATATATGGGTGGGAGACGTGACGCCTTGTTTTTTCGTAACATTGGTTAAAAACCTACAAAACTGTTATTTTCCTTTAAAAAACAAATGTCAATGAAAGAAGATGTGGTACATTATGTTTCATATTAGTCATAGATGAGAAGAAACATTTTTGTTAAGATTTATGTAAAGGTTTATATGTCAAATTTCCTGCGGTGTGACTGTAACATTAATGAAACAATATATAATAATATATATATAAATTAACCAACAACATTTTGAATAATGTATGAAGCATTTGGCATGATTGCATAAATCTTAACTTTAGATTAAGATATGTGAATGTGGAAAAAACTCAAGACAGTAATATTAACTACAAGTTCAATTTCGTAACACAAATTGCGTCCTGTGGGGTGACATGTATGTCAATGTTTTTGAATGGGCAGCTGCAAGGCCAACTACAAGGGTCTTAAAGATTGGCTCCTAACCAGTCAGTACCTCAGTTATTGGAGAGTACTGTGGAAGTTTAAGGTGACTCTTAACCTCTTAATATGTCTTCATATTGCAATCTTTCTGTCACGCAATGCTTAGGTTCATTTTATGGTGTCCTATGGTGTGACTGCTCTTATAGGAGGAAAAAAAAGTTTTTTTTATTAATGAAAACACATATTAAGATTAAACACAATATCATTATCAAGTTAGCATGAGCTCAGATGTCAGTCATGTATACAAAAGGATTAAAATGGCCATAATGCAGTGAATTCCCTGTGGTGTGACTCCATTTTCCTGCGGTGTGACATGCCTATGCTATGTGTTGATGCAGGACACATTTTCCCAAAAAATGGCAAAAATAAGGTGAAATTCCACAGACCACTAAGTGCTTTATTTTTTTCTATTTTTTTCCAATTTTTATCCATCATTTTTTTCAGGAATTTGAAAAACTTTTTTATTTTTTGCGTTACGCCCTTAACCCTCTAGCTACCATAACGGCCGTGAACGTCCGGCTGGATCTGTACCAGAACGGCCGCGGCCGGCCGGAATATTTTCTTATGAAAATACGGCTGAACGGCCGTCATCATGCAGTTTTTCCAGCTTTCAAACACTTAAGCTCAATATTAGAGACCCTCCTCGATATACTTTCAGTATAAAAACTATATGTTTATATTATATTATTTTTCAGTATTTAGATTTTATTACGAGATGCGCCGCTTTATGCGATTTGGCAATCTGCCGCAATTCGAATGACGGCCGTCCGAGATTGGATGGCTACAAACACAACCATTCTGTTTCTACAACCAATATACACTAAATATGAAAACTTCCAACCCTCTGAGATCTATTTTCATGGTCAACAGCACATGTTTATGACCATTTAGGCTATTTTTGATCATGTTGTTTTATTGGGCTTATGAGATGGTGTTCAACTGTGATGAGTTGTGCCATGGTCCTAAATAGCAAACACAACTGTCCAGCCGATGTCTACACGCTACATATTAAAAATGTAAACTGTCTTCGGCGTGTTTTCAGAGTCAAACCATATGTTGGTATCCAACTATCTTAGTTTCCTGGAACAACAGCGACAGCTCTGCGTAATCAGCGCATCTGGAAGCGCAGCATGATAGGCTACTCATTTTGCGTGTCAGCTTTGGCAAAGCAGTCAAGGACTGTTACTACTCCACGTGTCCTTCATAACAATGTGCGTGAAGACGTTGAGTTGAATGCTAACGTCCAATAATAACCTACCAACGTGGTGTTTGTAGCACTTCAATTCCGTATTACTCGGTGATGCCTGGCGCGTCTTACCTGTGCCAAATTGGGAGGGGAAACCTCCTTACAGCTCCATTCATGTCCTGTCTGCTATCGTGGACACTTCTACGGTTATCCTTACACGTCTTTGGCATGGTTTAGTTCAAACATTATTAGCTAGTGTAGTCCATTACAGTCATACCGCTTGAAACCGCTTGAAAACAGGACTTTTGGGTGAACAACATTTGTTGTCGTCACATGATCATTGTTCAACTTTGACCCTGGATGGATGGATGGATAGACGAAGGATAGATAGATAGATGGATAGAGAGATCGATCGATAGATAGATAGGCCTAAATATATAGATATATAGATGGATAGGCCTAGATAATATCGGATTTTATCACATTTTTATCATTTAATCCACATCAAAGGCACTCTATGGGAATACTGAACAATTAATTATTCATAAATGATATACCATTTGAAAGTGTGTTTTCTCTACTTTAATATGAAAGTAACTTGTAATTGACACTTTTCATGTCTTTTCAAGTTATTTGACATTATTTAAAATATGACCAAAATGTCAATTTTTCCTCAGAATTCTTGGTAGAATTCCGGCCTATTCAAAAAAAATTCTGGTAGCTAGAGGGTTAAACGTCAACCACCCATATATCACGATATAGCACAATTACATAAGTTTTCAGTTATTCTCTTTATTTGCTCTTTATTTTTTCATGTCGCAAAACAACCTTTCTTTAAAATGGATCTTTTTATTCTTATTTTTACAGTTACATTAACTTATTGTGTGTATTGTGACAATATGAAATCTAATTAAATGATATACAATTGTATAAAATTGATAAAATTACTATCACGATATTTATAAACGATATAGGAGAAAGGTCACGATATACACTTTCATATCACGATAACGATATATATCGTCATATTGCCCAGCCCTAGCCACACGTATGGCCACATGTATGGTATGGCGGGCTCATTGTAAACTAAAAAGGTTTAGGGCGTATGCGAGACAAAAAAAGGTTGGGCGATACGGCTTAGTATCAGCTTATAAGACAGTGTGTGTGTGCAGTGCAGTGTATGAACAACTGTATGATTTACGGCTTCCGCACACCGGCTCCGACAAAGTGCTGCGCACTGCTCAGCTAAAATTCGATTCCATTGTTTTCAATAGAACCACGCACACTGGCGCCGATGTCCACGAACATTCACCGATGTCGGATAGCGATTAGAGACAAGTTCTATTTTGTCGGCGCCGCCCATTGGCTATCAATGCAATGTTCGTGTGAAATTGGGTTTGGGGGTCCGAATTCTGTCGGAAGCAAAAGTGCGCCGCAGTGCTGTCGGAGCCAGTGTGCGGCCGGCCTTATGTTTCTCTTCTTTTTGGTTCCCTTGACAACAAAAGACAAAAGGCATACTGTTCAGTGTGCACCGTGTGGGTGCCTCTGTTGTGTTCCCTCTTAGGCTCACTTGTCTAATGTGCTTAAACAACTGCCCGCTCTCCCCTCCATCTCAGGAATAGCTTACCTCTGGGCTAGTAAGGTGTGAATGAGGTATCCTCTGTCTTTTTTCCCATAAGACACCTCTCACATTGGTGACGCCTGGAGTAGCCTATCATGTGGGTTTGTGTTTAGTAAGACAATTATCACGTCTGTATGTTTCATCTGAACTCATCTGGCATTGTGGTAGACCCCATTAGGCGACTCTGGTGGCCTGCGATGCATATTGCGCTGGTTTTGTTTAGTAAAACAATTAGCACATCTGTGCATTTCATCATACATTAGAGGGTTTGGACCATATGAGTAATAGGTGTTTTATCACACTTATGATTGCGATAACCAAACTGTTAAGAGGCTATAGTCTCTAGAGCAAAGGAAAATTAAAACAATGCATTTTTAAAACAATGCATTTTTTTAATGGCATAGAGCTTGCCAAGGTAGTCAGAACTATACCGGACATTGCAGTGCACAGAACTGCGTTTGAAAGAAATAAAAAAATATATAAATGAACAGTATAATCAGTATGCGTTTTTTGTTGAACTTTAATCCTTGATCAAGTATTTGCCTCATACACCTGCATTACTGAAGGCTTGTGCACAAGGACTTTCAAAGATCAATCAAATTCAAAAGACAATTGTCTAATATGGCAACAGATTAGACTATAAAGCTTTTTTGAATCTTTTGAATCTTTGAATCTTGAATCTTTGACTTTTATAAACCTATATCAGACATACTTGGAGGGTTTCTTGACTGATAGCTGGTTGCTTTTTCGAGTAAAAGTGTCTCCCTTTTCACACTCCGTTCAATACTAACCTAGCATTCTTTTTCGTCCTTCACGTTTTAGATAAAGTATGTAGAAGAGTTTCCCAGCAACCAAAGTATCAACCAAAGGTATTTCTTTTGTTTCCCGCCTATATCAAAGCGTCCTTGAGCGAAACACTGAACTTGTACTGCTATTCCAGGTATGCTGATTGGCACATTGAATGGCAGCCTTGGCAACAGGTGCGTGCGTGCCTGTGTGCGCTCGTGTGTGTTTGTGTGAGAGAGAGTGAATGTGAAGCATTCTACATAAATTGCTTTGGGTACTCTGCAGAGTATTGGAATGTTGATGTTACATGAATGTTGCCCAATTACCATCCATTCACTATCGCACCTAAATGCATTGCATATGAACTAAAATATCATGGTATGGATGGATTATTTGTGTTTTTTATGCAAATAATTGCCAGTTTATCTTACAATAGTTTGTCCTGAGACAAATTCCAAGCAACCAGGCTCCCTTTTTGAGCTTGATGACTCATGGAACTTAAAGGAAACAAAAAAATGAAACCTGTGTTGGTTATTGCTTCAGCTTACTGTACACAGCTTCTCATGACCCGAATTAAGCTGAATATCACAGACTGAAGAATATCTCCACACATTTTCCTCCAGACCTGCTCACTCCTATTATTTGTCTCAGGGAGTTCACCAGACAGGTGGAACAGACGTTACTCAGCCGCATCGCCTTGGGCACTGCAGGTTTTAGGTTAATTAAAAACCATCCCAGGGAGGAGAAAGGATGAGGAGGAGGGGAAGAGACTAGTGCCGGGTCTCAAATGGGGCACTTGTGCACTTCAGTGTTCATTTTTCAGTGCGTATGGTGTATTGTAATTACACACTGAAACATAAGCTTAGTACCCGAAGTGCAGAAGTGCACCATTGAGACACAGAATAGGTGTTCCTTCCATTATCCTAACCGCTATCCTCCCTTGTGCTTGTGGCCTTGTGACTATGAGAAGTAAGTTAATTGACGACAGAAGTTTAATTCAATATCTTTTGCGCAAGAGCGCAATTCAAAGGTCATTTTCTCAATTGGGATGTTGGATTGGAGAGAAGTCCGCCCAAAAAGTTGTTGTGGCTCGGGTGATGGCGGGAATATTTTAACTGTTTTCTCCCCACAAACGCAGAGCGTCAGCGAAGCGTGAGTCCACAAGTACAGGTCAAGGACTGGAGTTAGGTTAATGGACTTTTCCCCTATGACAGGGATGTCAAACTCAAATTGACTGAGGAGGCCAAAATCAAAATCTGGAACGAAGTCGCAGGCCGAACTCAACAATTATGTTTACAAAATGACTAAAATTGTGCATGCGTGCAATTCATACTCGTAGTTAAATTGTGCATACACTCTTTCCCATCATATTTGTTAGTTAAAATGTATCTGCACATCCTGTGACACAGCAAATTCCATGTTCAAGTCATGTTAAGCTATACATTAATGGTGTATGTGGGCCAACTGTAATACAAATTTGAAATGATCTCACGGGCCAAATAAAATGGTTCCACGGGCCAAATTTGGCCCCCGGGCCTGAGTTTGACATCCCTGCCCTATGATGTTCCCAGGTCTAGGCTAGGTTACATATGGGAGGATGGTTACGTTTGCACAGTGTCGACCAGGGATGTTGCTGCTGTTGCCGTACGATTGTAACTCGGCCTCATCAACATGATGCAGAGGTAACTCTTTCACCAATGTGTTCTTTAAGAACACACTATACCAACCTGGTATGTCGGACTAGGCCAGTGTTTCTCAACCTTTTTTTAGGCGAGGCACCCTTTCAAGTCATGAAAAATGTGCATAAATGGCAGATAAAAGACTCCACTGACTAGTATTAACTTATCAATTTAGACAAATATGTATTATATTACTTAATTTATTTATCAGCCACGTTTCCGCGACACCCCTGAGGGGGGCCCGCGGCACCCCAGGGTGCCCCGGCACCCCTGTTGAGAAACACTGGACTAGGCTATGTATTAATGTTTCTTCTGTATGTTGTAGTACCTGAGTGTCCATGTATGATGAGGGTGTTGTGAAACACGGCCAAACATTAGAGAATTGCATTGGTATCAATACTCTTGCATCAGTTGTCTTTGTCCACTGGAAAGGTCAAGAAAAGATGAAAGATCTGAAAAGGTCATTTTGAAGGTCATCTGAAATGTTTGTTGGGCCCAGCGTTAGTGCCAGGGTAATGTTATGAGCAGTGCATGTGACCCTATCCACCGTTTTATGACACACACACACGCACACTCGCACACACACAGACCAACACATGCACACACGCGCACACACACACACTATACAGATAGACCGACCAATGCATGCACGCACACACAGACACCAACACATGCATGCACACATACAAAGACACCAACACACACACACACACACACACGCACACGCACACACGCGCACACACACACACACACACACACACACACACACACCATGTAAGTCTATGAGGTAACATTCCCTTCTGCTACAAGTGGTTAAACTTCCATCTCACAGACAGTCAATTCCAATTGACTTACGTCTCATAACCCACTACACAGAACCCAGAAGCTCAGTCATGTGTAAGTGTAATGGAATTACATTCATTAATTAAGAAGACAATGTAATGTGGTGACTCCCCTATGTGTGTTTGTTTGTCTTCATTTGTATCAGTGACGGCCCAGTCCACACAGACACATCAAGTGTATTCAACTGGATTAATTAAGCTCGGTGTCAGCACTCAGCACTGTCATTGCAGTTACAACATTCACACTACTCAATATGATCTCTCGGAATTCCGTGGAATGGACACATGGACATGGACCTTTTGGGACTCAAAATCTGTGTCAATTTCACAGATATTGCCAAAATTTCGGGCCCCTGGACGCGGAATTCTTTTCCGTGATGGAAAACGTCACGAAAGTGTTTTGTTCTATATTCCCTGCGATATTTGATACGCACAATATTTTTTGCAGGTACCAGACAAACTATTACAAAACAGGATGCATTCTTGCTCACATCAAATCTTTTATTTTGACATTGTAAACTGGCAAAGCGAATGTGATACAGTTGATGGGCATCACTCTGATTCAGTGATGACACTGGGTGATAATTCAGTGACCTTGTTTTAGGCATGTTTTTAGGCATCCACCGATACTTGCTCATTATACTCATACTTGTACTTAGGGCTGGGCGATATGGAAAAAAAACAATATCACGATCTGGATCACTTTATATCACGATAACGATATATATCACGATATAGCACAATTACATACGTTTTCAGTTATTCTCTTTATTTGCTCTTTATTTTTTCATGTCACAAAACAACCTTTTTTTAAAATGGATTTTTATTCCTATTTTTACAGTTACATTAAGTTATAGTGTGTATTGTGACAACATGAAATGTAATTAAATGATAGTAATTTTATCAATTTTTTTTTTACAATTGAATATCACGATACAAACGATATAGGAGAAAGGTCACGATATATACTTTTATATCACGATAACTATATATATTGTCATATTGCCCAGCCCTATTTGTATTCGTCAAGCACTTGAGGATACCAGGCACCGATACAGCTATTACACGAAACAATGCAACATCTCATCACATTCCATTGACTTGAAAGCCGCATGGGAAAAAACTGCCTCATATATATTTTCAAGCATTTAAATCTACATGGAAATGGGCAGTAAAACAAACATTAGCTGTGTATTTATGTTCAGCGTATATTGGGGGTAAAAATATCGGTATCGGTACTCTGTATCGGCAAGTACAGACATCAATGTATTTGTACTCTTGTCGGTTTTCAAAAAAAGTGGTATTGTGCATACCTAATATATTTCTAAAATTGTGGTAAGTTGTGTGATTATGTGTGCGGTTTTGTGCGTTCATGTGTGTGTTGTTTAGTGTAGAGTCATGTACTGTGTGAAAGAGGTGTCTAGAAGTAGGCCACACATATTCTCGTCATCTCTTCCTGTCTGTTTTGTCCTGAGCCCACTTGAAGCTGTCGTCACCTGCCAGGCAACTTACAACTCTAAGTCAAAGTCAAACACACACACAGGACAGGTATATCTTTTAACTTAAAAAAAGTAGCCAAACTTGTATGCACACACGCAAGCACACGCACACGCACACGCACACGCACACACATACGCACGCACGCACACGCACACACATATTACAACTCAAACACAGGCACAGACAATCACACCCATTTGTAACGCTAAGCATGCGGCCAAACTAGTCCAACCGACCACTAGGCCTTCACTGTCTTGATCTTATCTTACCTTGGTACTAATTTGGCACACAGGGTCTATTACTGCCTAATATAGCACCATTTAATGGGAAATGATAATTTTACACACGAAAGAAGGCGAAAGCCCAACTGGGAAACCCATCGTAATTGTGACACAGTACTCCACACAGCACACAAATGAACACAGCACACTGCACACAATGAAATTGCATTTATGCCTCACCCGGCCGTATGCACGCACGCACTCAGCACCAACAATAACAGCAGAGCCGGTTTCAGTCATGTTCACTGAAAGCACAATATAATGATGAACTGAATATGTTTATAAGGGTTGGAGCAGGCGTCACCCAACAGTTTTTTCTCTTCCTTTTTAAGGGTGCTGTCCAAAATATTGTAAAACTGAAAAAAAAAAAAAGGTCGCACCAAGCATATGGTGCGACCTTTTTTCATTTTTCAGAACTGAATATGTTTAAAATAAAGTCAGTGTGAATGTTATCAATTTGACTGTCAGTTCTACTCGCTGATGCTATGCAGGGGTCACTTTTTTCATTTGACGGCCATACCAGGCAGATCAGGAGATCGTAAATTGCAGTAAAGGGAGTGGCACGTGCACACGCGCACACGCACGCACGCACGCACACACACACACCAGTGATGCTCGGGCTGACCCGAAAGCAGCGGGCGCTTGCAATTAACTGCGGTCGACCGCAGGCACGGGTTATGAAATATTATTTTTAATGAAATTCGGGTCGGGTGCGGTCGGTCAGGACCTTTGAAATGATGCCGAATTTTAAAGTAGGCTATAGGCTAGCCAATAGGCTATAGTTTACTTTAGCAGACAGGGACTTTTTTTGCGAAATAGATCAAAGTTTATATGGCTGAATAACTACGATGGTGCCACGCGCTCTGCAGGAGACTTAATGAGTCTCCTGCGTCGGCCGAATATCTTCTGCGCGCAACTGGTGCAGCAGGTGCAACCATTGAGTGCATTTTGAAGAACACAGAGGGTGCTCTCTAAACAGTGCAGTGATGGATATAGCCTACATATTTTCTTATACAATTGTAATGGTTTCGCACTCATGTGTTGCTTACAGAGTTTGTTTTCATTTCCTGTGTCGTACCATGACTACGAGGCAATCCACTTGACGGCTGGCTCCGTCTGCTCACCAACCTACAGATTAATTTTCTCCATGTATCCAAACGACGATGTTACCGAAATAAACAGGTGAGGGCAGTCCTCATTGCATGGCCTCAGTTCAAAAATCCAACATGTCCTGTTGAAATGCACAGCTGTCTTGTTCTTGACGCAAATTCCTTTTTTAAGACCTTTATTGACGTGATTGTGCTTTGCCAATGTCGCTAGGGTGTTCATAAAGACGCACGGCTACTATTTTCAAAGGCGGGTCGGGAAGCGGGCCGGGTCAATATTTTTCATGAATATTTCTTGCGGGCAGGGCAAGCGGGCGGACTAGGGAAAAAAGCGGTCGGGTGTGTCTTGTTTTTTCGTCGACCTGCGCATCACTGACACACACACACACACACATAGGCATAACCATTGATGAACATGAGACTTTAAAGGGAAGTCATGTCACATAATTGTCAACTGGCCTGGCAGTTCTACACATGAGTGTCTCATGTTATGAACATGAGAGACTCCCATACCAGGCAGTGAACAAAGAGCTCAGGACTCTATACAGGGACACTATACAGGCCTGATGGTATTCAGAACGCAGTAGAATTCAAAATGGCAAACTGATGAAAAACAGGCTTGACAGAGTTTGCAAAAATAAAAACATTGATAATAATTAGCCATTATTTTATTCTCATCTCAGAAAGTGTTACAGGTTCAGGGTTTTCTTCTACTATCATGCTTGAATAATGGTCATACACAGGCTATTAAATGTTTCAATAATGTGTCAAAACAGGCCTACGTTACGTCACTATGCAGTATCTTGTCGTCGTCGTTAGAGCAGGGGAAAAAGTTCAGGCTCAGGATTTTTTTTCACTATCACTCCTGCACTATACACTAGCCTTGCAGTAAAGGGAGTGGCAGGATGATATAAATGCATGCACACATGCACACATGCACACACTATACTTACAAACACTGATGAATGTGAGAATTTAAAGTCAAGTCAAAGTGAACTTTACTGTCAGCTTGTCTTGCAATCCTACTCAAGAATGTCCATGGGTCACTAATACTCTTTGCCACTGCCGGTTTTCTGGAAGGCCTACAGCTCGACACAGCGCGACTCGGCTGCCACTCTTTGCTTTTCGATTAGGCACGACACAGCTCAATCGAAGAGCAAAAAGTGGCAGCCGTCAATGGAAAATAGGCATTAGGTTAACGTGAGCGACTACCATACTAGTCAGTGGATCTCGGGGACTCTATACCAGCCCTTGCAGTGAAGGGAGGGGCAGGATGGCACACACACACACAGACACAGACACAGACACACACACAGACACACACACAGACACAGACACACACACAGACACACACACACACACACACACACACACACACACACACACTACCATACTAGTCAGTGGATCTCGGGGACTGGAGGGGCAGGATGGCACACACACACACACACACACACACACACACTACCATACTAGTCAGTGGATCTCGGGGACTTTATACACCAGCCCTTGCAGTGAAGGGAGGGGCAGGATGGCACACACACACACACACACACACACACACACACACACACACACACACACACACACACACACACACACACACACACACACACACACACACACACACACACACACACACACGCACACACACGCACTACCATACTACCATACTAGTCAGTGGATCTCGGGGACTATATGCACCAGCCCTTGCAGTGAAGGGAGGGGCAGGATGGCACACACACACACACACACACACACACACACACACACACACACACACACACACACACACACACACACACACACACACACACACACACACACACACACACACACACACACACACACACACACACTACCATACTACTATACTAGTCAGTGGATCTCGGGGACTATATATACCAGCCCTTGTAGTGAAGGGAGGGGCAGGATGGCATAAGGGCCTTAAAGGGACACTGTGCAGGAAATGGTCAAAAAAGGTACTGCAACTATGCTGCTCATTGAAACTGGGCTGCCTATTGCCAAATTTGATCTTTACATGAAAGTTTACTAAGTAATAAACACATATTTCCTAGTATGGTCCAAGTAGAGTCATTTTTGCAGCTAAAAATGGCTATTTTTTGGAAATTCAAAATGGTGGACCATGGAGAAAAACCCTCTTTTCATGTATGAAAAGTGCTACTTTTTCAGTCACAATGAATACTTCGAATTTGATGGTGGTGGTAAGTATTCATGAAAAAGATAACATTAGTGAATGGGCAGCATGAATTCCGGA
>NC_085857.1:16165913-16173413 GCF_034702125.1 Engraulis encrasicolus
TTTTTTCTTTCTTTCTTTCTTTCTTTCTCGCTCACTCCCTCGCTCATTCTCTCTCTCTCTCTCTCTCTCTCTCTCTCTCTCTCTCTCTCTCTCTCTCTCTCTCGCTCTCTCTCTCTCTCGCTCTCTTTCTAGCTCTCCCTATCTGGATCTCTTTCTCTCTGCAGGCCAGATAGGGCTGGATGGCCAAAGAGTAACACAGCTGTTGACCTGTTTTAACAGTGTCAAGAGCCACTGAATTAGACAAATGTGTGTACCAGGGCTTGACAATGGCACCTGACAACTGGCCAAATGCTGGTAAAACTTGGCTGTGGCTAGTAACAATTTCAGGGTCACTAGCCATTATGGCTCATTTTCTATTTTGCCCCTTGTGTATCAACTGCTTGTATTTAAGTTAAAGAAAAAGCTCAGTTACTTTAAGTTTTTCTATTTGTTTGATGTATTTCCATGTAGAAAGTTTTGCACTAATCTTCTTGCTTTAGCAACTCATCTTCTGAAGTTAGATGTGCAGAATCATGCTAAAGAAAAATATTATATCAATTTTGTGGCTAGTAGAATAGCTGAATGGCTAGTGACTTGGGAAAACCACTAGCCACAGTGGCCGCCGCCGGTGAGTGAAAAGGTTAATGTCAAGCCCTGGTGTGTACGTGTGAATTACACAAGGCTTGTGTCGTGAAATAGATGTTATAAGGCTTTTTGGACGCGAACTGGCGCAACAGACGTTTGTTTCGTGTCAGTGTTAAAGGTGCACTGTGTAGGATAGTGGCCAGTGCAGGTACTGCAACTATGCTGCTCATTGAAACTGTGCCGCCTATTGCCAAATTGTATCTTTTCATGAATATTCACTAAATAAAAAACAATATTTACTAATATGACCAAAGTACAGTAAGTTTGGCTAAAAAATGTGTCTTTCTGGAAATTCACAATGGCAGATCATGGAGAAGATTCCCCTTTTCATGTAAGAAAACACACTTTCCCCAGTCATAATGAATACTTAGAATGTAATGGTATATGAAGTAAGTTACTGAAAATATTACACAGTGCACCTTTACTGTACATCCATTAAATGATGTTGTAATGTGTTAAATATTTTTAACTACATACAGTAGGCCTGACTGCATTCCATAAACATGTAGTTTCATATTAATAGACTTGGCGATGCATTTAAGCTTCACAGATATTAAAGCACACTTCAAAGCTCCACTAATGAAACTTAGCCAAGCAGAAGGTCTGTAGGCACATACAGTATACTGGCACTAACGCAGAATGCAGAGTGCGTGTGCGTGTGCGTGTGCGTGCATGTGTGTGCGTGGTGTACAAGATGTGTGCATTATTCCACGCTCAGTTAAAAAGCTCTCATACGCAGGGTATAAAAGCATGGGATGTTGCACATAGTGAGTATGGTGTGTGTGCACGTATGGTGTTAGTCCTGCACAATAAAAGCACTCAATGTATTGGAGGCTGTGTGTGCGTGTGTACGTGTGCATGTGTGTGTGTGTGTAACGTTTGTGTGTGTGTGTGTGTGTGTGTGTGTGTGTGCGCGCGTGTGCGCTAAGAATAGCCCACCCTGCTGCATTGAGAAGATGAAAGAGTAGAGTACAAGAGAACAAATACAGGCAGCACTATAGGACTGGCAAGCTTACCTCACAATAGACAGCAGAGCAGAGCAGAGCAGATCAGAGCAGAGGGAGGGAGGGAGGGAGGGAGGGAGAGAGAGAGAGAGAGAGAGAGAGAGAGAGAGAGAGAGAGAGAGAGAGAGAGAGAGAGAGAGAGAGAGAGAGAGAGAGAGAGAGAGAGAGAGAGAGAGAGAGAGAGAGAGAGAGAGAGAGAGAGGAGGAGAGAGAGAGAGAGAGAGAGAGAGAGAGAGAGAGAGAGAGGAGAGAGAGAGAGAGAGAGAGAGAGAGGAGAGAGAGAGAGAGAGAGAGAGAGAGAGAGAGAGAGAGAGAGGAGAGAGAGAGAGAGAGAGAGAGAGAGAGAGAGAGGAGAGAGAGAGAGAGAGGAGAGAGAGAGGAGAGAGAGAGAGAGAGAGAGAGAGAGAGAGAGAGAGAGAGAGAGAGAGGGAACTTTTAAGTGCAGGGTGATGCAGGCAACAATATAGGATCTGCAGCTGGCCCAAGTTAGCCTACTGTGGTACAGGGAGCAACTACCTGCACGTCTGTTGTGCATGTGTTCATGCATCACTTGTGCACGTCTGTGTGTGCACTCCCACCATCTCATGTGCTGTACTTCTATTGGGTCATTTCACGTGAAATCAGACACTTTGGGACCCGACCGACACGGATTTAAATAATACTTGGTGTGCCTTTTTAGTAGCAAGGTGGGAGCCCAGGACTGCATTGGTTTGAATCTGACACTAATATTAAGGGAGAAACAGACTAGGAAAGGTTCACATGTGAGGGTAGGACATTATACATTCAGCCTTGATTATATCAGTCAGAGTTAGTCACAAAAAGCTGTCTGTGGTGTTTTCTGACTCTACAAATTACACAATTATCTTGGAATACAACAACCCTCAGAATATGAATTATGATAAATTGAAAAATTTGAAATTGAATATCTAAAAAACTTATTATTTAAAATGGCCAGTTCCTTGTCTTAATGTAGCCTGCAATGCCATGAACAACAACTGAAATGCTGGTGTTTGGTTCTTTATGTATAGTGTCCTACCCTCATTTGTAAACCTTCGCTAGTCTGTTTCTCCCTTAATATTAGTGTCAGATTCAAACCAATGCAGTCCTGGGCTCCCACCTTGCTACTAAAAAGGCACACCAAGTATGATTGAAATCCGGGTCGGTCGGGTCCCAAAGTGTCTGATTTCATGTGAAATAGCCCTATTAGGTCTATGAGGGAGTAGGTGTGTGTACGCAGCATGTGAGCAAATAAGCACATATTTCGCTAAGGTGCATGAGTGCACTCTGGCAAAATACACATGTATCCATGCAGTGTGTGTGTGTGTGTGTGTGTGTGTGTGTGTGTGTGTGTGTGTGTGTGTGTGTGTGTGTGTGTGTGTGTGTGTGTGTGTGTGTGTGTGTGTGTGTGTGTGTGTGTGTGTGTGTGTGTGTGTGTGTGTGTGAACGTGTAGGTGGATGAGTGTGTGAGTAACCGAAGAGTCTACATTTAGAATCCTGTAGGTGGTCAGCGCACACAACAGCAAACCTGTCCCTGGTAACGAGAGAGAGAGAGAGAGAGAGAGGAAAAAGCAAAGGATGGAGAGTAACGGAGGAATAGAAGAGGACACAAGTGGAGGGCAAAGGAGATGACGTACAGTACAAGAGAGGAATGGAGTGAGCAAGAGAAGAAAGCAGAGGAGAGGGAAGAAGAAACAATGATTAAAGAATAGAACACCTCTCTCTGGTAACCAGAGAGAGAGAGAGAGAGAGAGAGAGATAAGAAAAAAGAGAGGGATGGAGAAGAAGAAAGAAAGACAGAGGAGATGAAGGGAGGGCAACAGAGAGCACATGCAAAAGCACCCACTAACAGTTCTGTTTCTTTATATTCTTGCATTATTTGCAGATCAGTGATTTGACAGAGGAGAGCGAAATAGAGGGATGGAGAGAGGAGAGAAAGAGAACAGGTACAGAGGAAAGAACAAGGGATGAGTAAATAGATGAAAGCAAGAATTGGAGAAGAGAAGATAAGGTGAGGGTTGTGGATGCTGACCAAGAATGAAAGGGATACAGACAGAAGAGAAGAGGTGAGGGAAAGAATGAAGGAAAAAAAGAACAAAATATAAAGAAGGGAGTGGCCGAAAAGGAAAGGATGGGAATAATGTTGACCCGTGAAAGATACGAGTTTGTGGAAGGAGGACAGAAAAGAGTGAGAGGAGTGTACAGAGAAGAGCAGCCAAAGAGAAGGGAGGGTGAAGTGAAAATCATGTGCCACAATAGTCAAGTGCAACATGAACCACAAAAAAACCCTACAGTTGCTTACGTGGTCGTGACACTTTCAGCCCACCTTTCAGTGGGCCTTGAAATCGTTTTATAAAAATCCAAATATTATAATTATGTGTGTTGCTTTTAACTGTGTACTGGTATGTATTTGAATGGCTTATTGGGTCAGAGATGGGTCCAAAACATTTTTGAAAATTTCAAGTGGGCTCCAAATTGCAATCGGTTGGAAACCCCTGCTCTAACTTAAATCTCCAGTGCCCCCATTAGGGCTGGGTATCGCAGCCATGTTCCTGTATCGATTCGATTTCGATTCTCAGGGCTAATTATCGATTAATCACAATTCAATTCGATTCGATTAGATTCATTCCGAATCGATTCAATCTGTTCCCTTCTTGGTGCCAGGACTTCCCCCAAAAGATGCTGTTGCCTATTTTTATATAAAAATGTCACAGGGCTGTGGCTTGACAGTGTTAACAGATTGTGGAGAGATAGAGTCACAAGGGCATGTTGTGTAAATGCCATGCTCTCTGTTGCCTGGCGGCCAGTACATGGCAGTCAGCTTGGCTCAGCCAGGGCAGAGAGAAGTGGCATTATGAGACCTGGAGTTGTTTTACGCTTCATGGCATCTCAAAACTCAAGAGCTGCCAGTGTTGAATTGTTTGTTCAACACTTTGAATACCTTTCAGAAAACGAACACCAGTTCAAGAAAACGCTTTTGCACACCTCTGTAGTTGGACAGATGCGTAGGATATTTATCCCAGTGGGGTTGTTATTCTAGTGTAAAGAAATCCCGCACACTGTCCATTCCACCAACAAACTTTAACACAACGTTTCGATCATCCGACCTTCTCCAGGTAGAGGTCCCTGAAGAAGGTCAGGTGACCGAAACGTTGTATTAAAGTTTGTTGGAAAATGAACACTAGCCTATACTTATCTTTATGTCCATTCCATATGCCAAGTAGTCTAACTTTCGAGAGGCTCACTTCTAAGACAATTGAAGACTTTAAAGTGTTTGAAGAGTGCAATTGTTAGTGTCTGCCTGTAAGACTCATTAGATATGTTACAGACCTTTTCTTGCAGGAAGTCATTGGTGAGTGGAGATGTGGTCTATTGTGGATTGCAGTGTTTCCCGCAGAATTTTTAGACACTAGACACGTGACTATGATCACTGGAAGGGCTATTCTGTGCATTTTCATAACAAATAAGATCTGAAAAAATCCTGAAAGTATTCATGTGGTGAATCAATTTACATTCAACATCTTTTGCATTCAGCAACACAAAATCATCATGTTTTCTGGGAACTTAGTCCAGGTGGGTAGGAGTTAGTTAAAACCCTGGACTGTTTTTTTGTTTTCACACTTTACTTATTGGTCCAACCCTGAGAATACTTTGGGCCCACACAGTAAGTCGAAGCATATACACCGCCACCCAAGTGTGCATCAGGCCACCCAGGAATAGATGGGGTATAACATTACTTTATCTAGGTGGGAACTGGGAGTCGGGTGAGAGCATGTCAACAACAAACAAACAAACAACACAGGAAAGCTAAGCAACCAGTCGCAGGTCAAACGAAATGTTATTCGGTTGTCACTCACTACATGCACAGCGTAGTAACACATTGCAATACCATATGTGTTGACACTTTGACACCTTGACCCCATCTTTGCTTTCTAATTTTGTGTTGTTCGAATATGATAGTCGTTCGGTTTACTGCACATTTGGATAACTGATCTGTGTGCATTAAAATACCTGACACTTTGACACTTGCGCTCTAAGATTAATTTTGTTTCGTCTGAATATGATGATATGATATGAAAGGTTATAATACACAGAGATAGATAACTGATCTGTGTATAGAAATATGCTTGACTGTTTTTTTGAACACACTTACCTTCCACTTTTTGCGGCCTTTCTTGCTATCTAATTTCAGTTCATCTAAACGGGAAAGGAATGCATTATGCTACCCGTACAGTTGGATCGACCTATTCTTTCTTTTCGGTTCCATGTGCATACCATGCGACTTCCATTAGATGTACCAAGCTGGACCTCAAGTTACTAAGAGCCATCATGTTGCAGCAGTGGCAAACCGTGAGCTCAACAGCTGGGCCTTCAAAAAAAAAATCTTGACAGGCTTGCGAACTGCATGATTTCAGCTTGAGAAGTTTACTGAATCTCCATGAATCTTAACAGTCTTGTAAAACTGAAACAGAATTAAATATAGGCTATAGGATAGGCCCTACATTTAGGAAATAAAAGGGAATGCAATACACGGGATACAATCTGTTTCCCCTTTACATGCACTAACTTAGTGTTTTCTTTTATAGGTTTTAGGTCAGGTAAGGGCACTGTAAGCTTAGGTCTATTCAGGGGTAAGTTAAAGCAGACAGGCGAATTTTAACATATTTCTTTTAAAAGACAAAACACAGGCAAGTTGACAGACAGGACAGTGTGTAAAGTATAGTCACTAGGAAAGTTTACACGTGAAATACAAAGTAGCCTGCTATGACTGAACACAAACGACGCAATGCAAAGGCTGGTTGACTCCAGAATTAGCCAAACAGCATAATTAGCATAATTCACACCTTTAAATGGCGATCTCTCAAGAACTTAAATTTAGCGTTTTCACCACTACTGTCCACATTACAATGACATTAAACAACAATTGAAACCATTTTTAGCAGCAACTTACTGTTAGAATTGAAGAATCTTTGCTGTTCGTTCCATGGCAAGCAACAGGAAATCAGTAGATTCAATTCGCCTTTTTCACCAGCAACGACTAGTGTTCTACCTAATGTTAACACTAGGGGGAATCTAGAGCTCTAAGCCCACAGGCAGCAGCACAAGAGCCTTCACGAAGGCCAAAAGGTGTGTTTTTTTTGTCCCGCCCTCTTCAAATCAAACCGTGATTGGTCAATTTCCCCATCACTCTCCAAACCAAAACACATAGCCAGAGCCAGCTTGGCCTTCGTGAAGTCCTGACCAATTCATGAGCCTGTTTATCTTGCCTCGATAGAGATAGACACTTCTGATTGGATAGTATGGTTCAGTAAAGTAACCCTTTCATTGCTGATGTGAATTTGACAGTAAACTTAACTTTGGAACATAGATTAGTGAACATGACTGTAGTAATAAATGTATTGTATTAAATTAAATGAGAGTGAGGACTTTATGTACCGTATTTCCTCGATTTGTAACCGGGCTCCTAATAGTAGCCGGCCTCGTTTTGTAACCGGGTGTTGTGAAAAATCGGAAAAATAGACACCGGCCCCGTTTAGTAGCCGGCCTCGTTTAGTAGCCTAACCGGTGCGTTTTTAAATGATGCATTTTGCACAACGTGATGAAGTTCAAACAATTTCGGAACTTGTGTAGGCGATGCCTACTTTAATAGCCTAAATTGTAACAGTTGGAAATTGGAATGCCTCCTCTCCAAGCGGCACAATCGGTGCTTGTAAGTTTGCCTGGTATCCAACAATCCATGTGACATACATAGCCGTACGTCTTCCGAAGAGTTGGACGAGTTGGCGTGTGCGTACGAGAGAGAGAGAGAGAGAGAGAGCGAGAGAAAGAGAAAGAGAAAGAAGAGAGAGAGACGTGCTTCCCGAAAGCGCTTTGC
>NC_085857.1:16178413-16188413 GCF_034702125.1 Engraulis encrasicolus
AGCACCCATTAAAATAGAGTGTTTGGAAAAAAAACGAAATCTTTTGGTCCAGTGTAGAGGGCGTAGTCAGAAGAAAACGGCAACCAATAGAAGTAATACTCATCATCACTTCTATTGGTTTCTGACACGTCCATCAACCGCCAGCACTCACCCCTCCTCCCTGCGCGTTCACCGACTCGTGAACTTGACCGACCCCGCCCCCATCATTCATGCACATGCAACGAGGCTCATCATCACTCGGCTAGCAAGGAAACGAGAGTTAGCAGCAGGCTGAGCTACTTGGAAACTTTGCTAGCTTTTGCAGAGCTACAGGAAGAACTTTGGCTCTTGGTACACTGGACTAACCATGTCAGGATAACATACTCCCTTGGATTATAGTCATCGGACTCGCAAAACCAGATTCCAACACGGGCTGTAAAATGGAAATGGGACCTGACACTCTTGGACACAGATGTCGGCTACGGCAGCGGCTTCAAACGTACGCTTTGGTGACCACATTTCTAATCGAGAGGTGAGGTAATATATTTGTCTGTATAATATTTTGTGAATTGGTTTAGGACACAGTGGTGTCTTTTTTAAGCAAGTATCCATTGAGAGGGGTCAGAGGATTAGCTCAAGTTCCAACATATCTAGCTGCTACCTTGCTTAACATAGCTGCTACCTTAATCGCGTTATTTTTGGTGTCCCCCCCCCCCCCCCCGTGGCATTTATTCTGTGCACATAAACACGTTTTCAGAATTGCTCTGTGTAATTCAGACGGTTACTCTTGTGTGTTTTGCTACTAGTTGTGCGAACGAGCCAGACAAACCAGCTGGGAGGATGGAAGCACCTGTCAATTCCCCTTCTCCACCCGCGTTCAGTTACTAAATACGGATTCACCCCGTAATAAGTAAGTAACCTACCATGTTTAGAGCACACATTACTTTGACCAGCAAAGCCCATGTCTTTCTAGTGGTTTACAAAAATATCGTTTGCATGTTTTGCATTTGATAAATACCACCTAATGACCATGACGGCTACACAACAGATCTTTATTGTGATGGCTACACTGAATGATCACATGGAGATGCCGGTACATCATTTGTTTTAACCATGGTTATATAGAAATGTTCTGCTTTGTCCATTCCAATGTTGTGGTGTTTTCCATAGCTGTTCCTTGCTCCTGTATCACAATCAAGCCTGCCAAGTAAATGAAGAATGAATCACCACACACTGGTAGTTTATTTGCTGAACAATGCGTTTCGCTATTGCTTCATCAGGTTCACTCTCACATCAAGGCTGCCTTTGAATTGTTAAAATGTTTTTCATGTTTGTGGGTGTAATTTCGCCCAGTTGCAGATACTACTATCCCTTTTGGAATGATCTGCCTTTGAGAAACAATGGTTCTATCTGACAAAAGCATATGAACAGATCCTGTAGTTGTAATTGATACACTAAATTATCATATTCCTATGTGTGCGCGCACACGCGCTATAGTCTTCAATTCAGTACACTGGGACACTTTTCAGTCTTTGAGGTTGCTGGAATCAACACAGACTACCTCCATGCACCTTATCAGAACACTTTGCATGTTTTTTGTGTACTTGTCCCCTTTGTGTATTGCTGCTAATCTGTCTCTTTCTAGGTTCTGTTGGTTGCATGCAGATTGTGCCAGATGATGTACCTGTCTATGGTCTAAGCATTGGGTTCTGTGCTAATATGCAATTTGTGCTCTTTTTTCCCCTCAGGTCAACCGCAGACAGGGTCCTTCCACAACCACATACTTATGCCAGTAAAAGCTACAGCTTTTCTCCTCCGATCCAAGAAGCCTGGACTGCAGTCACCATCTCAACACACCAACCAAGAGAAAGGCGGATGGCTCAATTCAGTATGTAGTTCTGCAAATATTCTCAAAGGTCTTCACAGCCCCCCATGGTGCTGAATGCATTTACATTTATTTTTGTAAGGTAAAAACAATGCTGATTACAGAACATAACTTGGGCCATGAATGAAATTTGAGGTAGCAGCCAGCCATCACCTGATGGTGAGAGGTGGTCCTAAGATCAGAGAGAATCAGGTTGAAATCCCATCCTTACCTCTCCCTACCTACACCTCCATCCACAGCTGGAGTGCACTTGAGCAAGGCACACAAGTCCACTTTGGTCCTGTGACTGTAGCCAACACTCTGTAAAACCCTGCTGTGTAATTTGATGTAATGAAACCCTAATATAGTCTAACACATTGCTTGTTTCAGATATGGAAAATTGCACAATAAAAGTTCCAGGACATGAAGGCTGCATACTGTGAGCGTCAACCTTCAGGGCACCGTCCTGCGCAGAAGACTTTCTACCCTAAGAGGGATGGCTGACCGCAGACACTCACAACCAGGTGAGCCCAGATAAAGGTGTCCCTACCCCAACAACCCAGGTTACTTACATTTAAAATGTCACTGGAGCTACTGTCAGATATGTGATTTCTAATTCTGTTTATCTTTTTACAGCACAGACGCCTCCAACCTCAGACTAGGCCCTTCACAGTTGCTGCACTTACCCACCTTCCCAGAGTTTTTGTGTGGTAATGACAACTGTAAATATAGTATAAAGTAATGTATCTAGTGTCATGTGTAATACATTGTTTAAATTGTCCATACATTTCAATGACAGTAAATATTGGTGGACACAATTTGACTTTTTTTTTAATTCATTCTCTGACTGAAAATGCATGGTTACATAATTTATATATTCCACAAGACCACAATCAGAAGATTATTTGACAGGTTGCATTTATTGTCTATGTATGAAAAAAAAACAATGGTAACAAGACAAACGTGGTTCCAAACCAAGGTGAGATGTATAAATGTACAGATGAATGCTCCTACAGATAATGAAAAATAATAAAATTCTGCACACTGCCGGTTTGTGTGTTTTATACCATACTCTGTATAAACCTTTTATATTGCTCTAGTGGAGCAGGGTAACCCTGGCTAATCCTGGGTATTGTACTGTGTATTACAACGTCAACCCTGTTCAAGTGCCCCATACTGTCTGTAGGCTGCATGCCTGAAGAGACCGTTTCTCTCACCTGGTCCTACATCAGCCCAAAGCCTTCCATCAAAACTGAGAACACCACAGCATTTCCTTTCAAAGTTCATGGGCATCTCCTTACAGATTGCGCAGAGGCGCCAGGTTGGTTGTGCTACTGGGCTGTGACTGAGGACCAGATGTCATGTGCCAGGTCGAACATCAAACTGGGGTCACGGGTCAGGGCACGCTGCAGTAACCGATGGGATTGCTTCAAATTCAATGATTGAATCAAGGCCTGCAAAGCAATAAATACATTTTATGTAGTGCATTTTCTATTTGATGATGGGGACTAAATAGGCTAACTCTATTGACAATAAGACCAATATGGACATAAGCAATCATTATTGTGTATATAAATAAAGATGTGCTAATTGTACGCATACAATGTTTTCAGTCAATTTCTTACAAACTGGTGTTGTGCCAGGGGTTACACAGATGTATGAAGTAGATGGGCTTTTATGGATGTACTTGAACTACCACTGGTGTTGTGTACCTACAACCATGTAATATCACACTACTACAGGAGTAGAAATATTGTAATGGTTATCACAACAGGTGTACTCGTGTAGCCTACTCGTGTTGCGATATAGAGCACATCTGTTGTGATAACATCCATTACAATACTTACACATCTGGAGGAATACAGCAGGACATAATGTTATAGGGATGAATGTACATCCTTACAGTTAGCAGGGCGTCAATTCTGTTGGAGTCTTCCTAATCAATACCCCCGACCTCTGCTGCGTCTATCTTCCTCCTCCTCCATCTCTGGCCATCGGTCCTGGGCTGTTAGGTCGTTATGATTGTGATGGGCCAGGGAAGTCAGAGCTGGAGCTTTCGTCGTGGTCGTGGAAGGTCTAAAGCATATGAAAATATCGTCAGCCAAAACAATTTCATTAGCGTTTATCAGTTCGGTTGTTTTTCTTTACTCGCTCTGCCCCTGTGTCTGCGCGTGGGACAACCCAAGTGAAATCTGAAGTCATAGCCTAAAACACTACGGATTGTGGTGTCGGGTATATATAAATACAATAGTAAAATGTATACTGCTGTACACATCTGTCAAAATAAATCCATGTGTCAGTACTGTAGCTACTGGCTAGAACTACTGTCTAGGGATGACGGCATCTGTCATCAGTGTTATGCCGTGTCCAGACCAAGAGCGAACTACGCTGCCTGGTAGCGTGGGTAGCAGAAGAAGTTTCGCCATGAAGCCGCTGTATTCGCTCGAGACGCAGCATTGACATGTTTGATTCAGCTAATCACATAACGGCTCTTGCTTGACAGCCTGGGACATTCGGAGATAGGAAGTTAGAATGAGATATCTAAGTAACACGTATCAAGTCAAGTTCAATAACTAATCTAGTATACATCTACTGTCATCAATATTTCTTGAAATGGCAACCATGACGGCCTGTGCGTTTATTGTGATGTTGAACATTCTTACCGTAGCCGGAGACAGTGCCATGGCTGGAAGTTTGCTTGGCTAATCGATTTGTCGTGGCTTAGTTCTAGCCCCGCCTCGTGAGCTCTCGTGGGTTCCCGGGATAATCCGAACACTTGACAGACTGCATGCGCGTTCATGTGTTTTGAAGGCGTGGCTTTGAGGGGAGGGCTGAAGGGAGAGGCGGGCTGTGTATTTTCAAAAATATAGCTCACAGGAACCGTTTTTCAAAGATCTCCAACCCTACCTTTAAATATGAAAAAGCCTGGCATTAAATTTCACCCAGACACAATGTATTAAAATATAGATGCCTGCACAGTCTTCCGTAAAAACATTGTTTCATAACTATAAGGCGGCAACAAGGTTTCGAGACTGTCAGTCATGCCTGGGGTAAACAATGCACTCGATAGTGACAGGCCCGCCGGGGTAGCAGACCCTATCGTTCGGATCCCCCTACTGGATGATGGCGATGGCTGACTTAGTAGGCTAAATCCCATCCACCACAGTGCGTGTGACTGACCGCAGTACAGTTGAAAAGTGAAACTTGTTCAATTTCATCAACCAATCTGCAGCGTGGAAGCTATATCTGTGGTGCCGTCGAAAGCGTAAGTCTTAAAATGATTGCATTGTTTTTAAACTTTGTATCTCGTCATCTAGCCTGCTCGTGCTCTATAATGCTCCCTCTCCTAATGTTAGCCATGCCCTCTCGTTTAGGTTTGTGTTTGCTAACGCATATAATTTCATGAATGCATGATGAATGCATTCATACAATAAGCTACTTCAAAGTGTCCTCGAGCTTCGTGGCGTATTATTTGATGCTGTCAGATGCTAATGCAATCCGAAGTGAGCACGAGTGTTGTGAAGTTGCAAGCGGTGGAAATGCGTTTCACATGTAACATAAATCGGGCGAGTAACGGAGTGTTTTCTACGAGGCTAAATGTCGCAATGAGGATATGCGAGGATGTCCAAATCGGTAAGCGCGTGGTGTTTGCATCGCTATTCCAGTCGCCGCGTGTCCGCGGTTAGGGAAATGTTTGTGGAATTCATATCAAGTTCCACTGCTGCTGTTTCTTTGCTCCCACTCTGAAGAACGACTTGCTAAACTGAAAGTAGACAGGGTTGCCAGATGAGGCTGATGATTTCCAGCCCAAAAAATGCTCAAAACCAGCCTAGAAGCTCAAAATCCCGCCCAATTCTATTGATTTCTATGGCTAAAATTGGGCGTTTTTTCTGCTAAATGCCATTTTTACCCGCACACGACCATCCTAAGCAGCCCAATTGGGCGGGAAACAGCCCAATCTGGCAACACTGAAAGTAGAACGCCTACTACTGTCTCTATGATGGAGCAGGGGGGAACAAACAGGAGGAGCAGTCCAGAGCTGAGCAGTCGTTCTTTTTTAACCCTTTTGACGCCACAGGTGTTATCTCTCCTAGACTAAGGTGCACTGCACTCCAATACTTATCCATTATAAAAGATGAATTGTTGGTACATTTTTATTTATTTTTATTGAAGGTATTTCATGAAATGTCATTAAACTTTCAAAATATACACAATTTTGAAATTGTTTCAGTTTTGGATGACTTTTTGGTTTAATGTTTTAATCTAATGGGTAGTGTGTGTGCGCACCACCTCACTCTTTTTTGTTGTCATCTCTATGGTTAAATTAAGCACAAAAATGACTAGGGTATTAGAGTTTGGGCCCACCTATGCAGCAGCCAGATCAACTGAAATAATATTTTAGCACATGGAGTCACACAGATGCTGGCTACTTGATTTGAATTATCTAAGGAAGGGGCCGATTTCATGACAACTCTCGCATCATACAGAAACCTCTTTGACAAGTCATGATGACAAACATCTGGTGCAGAAAGTGACTAGGGAGCAGGCAATGAGAATAAAATAACACAGTGAGCAGTGTGAATGTATGTATTACATTACATTATAGCAATGTAATAACAATAGCAATATTATACCATGTAACACACACACAAGCACACCCGTGTAGTGGTATTAATTTTACTGTTGGAGGTATTAAAAATGGTATTAAAAAGCATTAAATTGGGTGATGAAAAATGTGCAGATACCCTGACACACACACACACACACACACACACACACACATATACACACACACACACACACACACACACACACACAGCTTCTGAGTGTACCACAGTCTTACAAAAGATTTTATATCAAAACAAGGTCCATAGACCTAAGCCAGACGGTTTTCGGACAGATGGACCAAGGGATGGGCCAACTAAAAAGCAATAACCATGGGTTGATATAATAGTTGCATGAAGGGATTTGGAGCGCTCAACTTCTGGGATGAAACGTAACTTTGGGTGCGAGTAAACAAAATGTTGACTTACGGATGAAAAAATTGTACTCTTGATGTGGCAACGGGCCTACTGTATTCACTCCTTACTGAAAACACTCAATTAAATCATAAAACATTGTTATGACAACACAAGGTGTCTTAGGTAACTGATGGAGGCTCTGCGTTAAGAAAAATTGATCTGTTTTCATATACCAAAGTGTCAGAAGACACGTTTCGGCTCTCGAGCCATCGTCAGTGTGACATAACCATCTCATTCTCATGGCCATTATTCACCTCCTTGCTCCCGTGAAAAGAGCTAGAAAGTTCTGTGCGGAGGAGTGGAGTGTGTTCCTGACTGCCTATTCTTCTCCTTTTCACCTGCCGTCTCCCTTATTAAAGCCTGCTGTCTAACTATAGGCAGCCATCACTCACTCACTCTCTTCATGCTGTGTGTGTGCGTGTGTGTCTCTGCCCACGCAGTATCACACAGCGTCTATCACTCTCTTCTATCGCTCTCTCTCTCCTTTTTTTTGCTTTCTTTGGCTGTTTTTCTATGACTCTCTCTCTCTCTCTCTCTCAATCTCCCCCATTTTCTAACTTACCCCCTACTTTTCTCCCTCTTTCTCTCTACTTTTCATTTCTGTGGCTCTTAATCTCTCTCCGTCTTGCTCTCTCTCTGTCTGTTCTCTCTCTCTCTCTCATTCTCTGTCTGTCTGTCTACTTTTACTCTATTTCACTCTGCTGCTAACCGTCCTTCTCTGCCTCCTTTCTCTCTCTCTCTCTCTCTCTCTCTCTCTCTCTCTCTCTCTCTCTCTCTCTCTGTCTGTCTGTCTGTCTGTCTGTCTGTCTGTCTGTCTGTCTCGCTCTCTCTGTCTGTCTGTCTCGCTCTCTCTGTCTCTCTGACTCTGTATGTCTGTAAGTCTCTCTCTCTCTCTCTCTCTCTCTCTCTCTCTCTCTCTCTCTCTCTCTCTCTCTCTCTCTCTCTCTCTGTCTCTCTGTCTCTCTCTCTCTCTCTCTCTGTCTCTCTCTCTCTCTCTCTCTCTCTCTCTCTGTCTCTCTGTGTCTCTGATGACTCATGTGCTTCGCTGGTGTGATGTATCTCCCTCCCTGTCTCTCACACACTGTGAAGGAAAAGCCTTGAACTGCTCTCACCCCAACCAAGCTTGACACGACGCACACACACACAGACACACACACCCACTAACCGTATGTTACCGTGCGAAAAATGGCAACCCACGCACTCACTGTGCAAATACCAATCGTGCTTACATAGGCTCTGTTGGAAAGATATGTAGAGTTTGGAAGATGTAAACTGTTGGTGACTTTTGCAACAGCACGGCTTCGATATTCGAATATTTGTAAAGCCAGACTCAAATAAGTGTTATAGGCATCTGGACATGTGGTTGGAGCTAGCAGCTGGATGAATGAGAGAATCTTGACTGACCAAATATTCTTATTTCACTTACTAACAGATTATTCTATTTACCTTAGTATCTGTATTATTACCGTATAATGTGTTCTTTCACATTATGTTCAGTCTTCTAATTCTGGTCAGCCTGTCCATAGACCTGAATGATTTAGCATTAGCAACTAGGACTTCATGATATATCGAAAATGTATCGAGATCGCGATATCAAGAGTGGCGATATGCATATTGCGAAAACTACTTAATTATTGATAAAAAGTACAACATTTCTGCGTCGTCCACATCGCTAGCTGAATGTTGAGTGTGTGTGTGTGTGTGTGTGTGTGTGTGTGTGTGTGTGTGTGTGTGTGTGTGTGTGTGTGTGTGTGTGTGTGTGTGTGTGTGTGTGTGTGTGTGTGTGTGTGTGTGTGTGTGTGTGTGTGTGTGTGTGTACATTCAGCGCGGAGAACAGAGCTCCATCAAGGTCGCATACTGATATAGACACCAAATACTGCAGAGCTGTAACCTTGGCAACTTTTCTCTCCTCTCTCTCTCTCTCTCTCTCTCTCTCTCTCTCTCTCTCTCTCTCTCTCAGGGCGAAGTATCATAAGCTGAAGTACGGCACAGAACTCAATCAGGGAGACATGCGACCCCCCAGTTACGACTCAGGTGAAACACACACACACACGTAACACGCAAATACTTGAATTTAAATACAAACAATTGATACACAATGGGCAAACGGCAGCATAAAGGCTATGATGCGTATGTTACCAAGGAATAAACTGCCAGCCAAATTGGCTAGTGACACTGAAAGTACTACTAGCCACAGACAAGTTTTACCAGCATTTGGCCGGTTCGCAGATGCCAGTGTCAAGCCCTGCTCTGGGCCCATGACCATTGACCTTGTTGTGTCCTCTTGTGAGCTTCCCTGACTAAAGTGGACTAGACAGGAGGTTAGTGTGGTGTGCGGCGGTTGAGTTGGCCTTAGGGCAGATGTACGCAAAGAAAGAAAAATAAATGTTTTTGTTTCCACTGGACTTCATACTGATCTGAGGAGATGGCAGCACAGAATTGGAAGGTTTCTCTTACCGCTGGGTATTTATTTCTGGTGTGTGAGTGCACACACACACACACACACAGACGCACACGCACACACACGCACATACACACACACGGTTGAACACACAGGCGCACACACACACACACACACACACACACACACACACACACACACACACACACACACACACACACACACACACACAGAAAAGCACACACACACGCACACACAGAAAAGCACACACACACGCACACACACACACACAAACCACACACACATTCAAGCACAAAGACAAACACACACACACAGAGAAGCCATAATAGTCTTGAGTTTGACATGAGTTTTGATGTGGTAGCAAAAGGAACTGACCATAAATGCAGTGGGACTCAATCTGACTGTTGACAAGAATCCCTGGGCACTTCTGAGTTCACTGTGCTCCAGGGCCGGCGCCACAGGGGGGCATTGGAGGGCATTGCCCCCCCAGCCAAGCTGCTGTGCCCCCCCTGGGCCTATTGACCTAAACATGCTGATATGGTCATTAATATGCAACAAATTAGTTTTGTTTTGTTCTGAATACAGTAAATATAAAGTATAATATTAAATGCCACCATAGCCATAGCCATGCCACCATAAAGAAATAAATGAATTGGCAACAATATTTAGACATTGTCAGTAGGCCTAAATGTGAAATAATAAGTGAACAGTATT
>NC_085857.1:16198413-16200913 GCF_034702125.1 Engraulis encrasicolus
GCCAACCGGCCAAATGCTGGTAAAATTTCAGTTTGACTGGTGGAAAAGACCAACCAATTAGCCTCTTTGACCCATTAGTGAGTGTGTATTTGGCTAGTACAATCAGTATCTACTAGCCATTTTGTCTGGTGGTGAAAAAAGTTCATTTAGAGCCCTGCAATGTAGTAGTTTGGTGCCTCTGCGCTTATCGCGTGTGCTCATGTTTTTTTTTTTGCTGTTCTTTTTTTTGCTGGTGGCATTTCTTGGTTATTTGCCAAATTCTTGCTCCAGTGATTTTGGCATGTTTTTTTTAGCTGCACAGAGTATAGAGCTTGAACCATATGTGCTATCAAGCGTAAAAAGCTTGATACCAAACCTGAATCATCATTAATTATAGATGTGTAGCTTGTGGAGGCTTTACTTTACTGGCAGTACTGTTGATGTTGGTTTCATTACTTCTCAACAAGACTGTATTGATTATTAGTATGTCATGTGTTGGTGGTTTGTGTTCGGATTGTGCAAAAGAGAAAAACACACACTGTTGCATCCTTTCCTTCTGCGCAGAATCATAATTTATAGACTGTAGCTTGTGGAGGCATTTGGAGGAGGTCTCTTTACTGTCGTTATACAGTTGTTTGCTAGTAATACCACTACTGTTGATGCAAAAGTTAAAAGATCCATGCACAGCCTAGTATGCAATAGTTAGAAGGATAAAAGTTTACTGCACATTTGTTTGACTTTATGGTCTTTCATTCAGAGTGAACTGTTCTTTGCTCTCCTCTCCTTTCTTCTGCTCTCCTCTCCTTTCCTCTGTTCTCCTCTCCTGTGCTCTCCGCTCCAGGGGTGCATTTCTCGAAAGCGTAGTTGCTAACTACGGTAGCTACTTTGTTGCTTGTAATGCAATTTCCCATTGGCAACTACCCAAGTTGCTAACTGCTAACAACTATGCCAGAGATTCTTTAAGTATAGAGATATGCCAATGTAATAGGTTGCTATGGGCACCTAACATGACCAGGTTCCGGTCTGCCTAAAGTGCCATAATACTCCTAGCATTGAATAGAACAGTCCTTAGGTCTGCCTAGGTCTGCCTAAAGGGGGATTCCCCTCCCCTCCCCCTTGCAATAATAGAACCCGGAAACAATGGGCCAATGGAACCTCTCTCTCTCTACTGTCTCTGACTATGCTTTCGAGAAATGCACCCCTGTCTTGTCCTCTCCCTCTCCCGTCTTCTCCTCACATAATTCGTGTTATTCTCTCCTCTCCTTTCCAGGTACCTCCAGGAGGTGGGCTATACGGACGCCATATTGGATGTTAAGCTCTCCTCACATTTCCTCTCCTCTCCCGTCTTCTCTTCACATAATTCATGTTATTCTCTCCCTTCCAGGTACCTCCAGGAGGTGGGCTATACGGACGCCATATTAAATGTTAAGGTCTCCTCTCATCTCCTCTCCTCTCCCGTCTTGTCCTCTCCTAATTTATGTTCTGCTCTCCTTTCCAGGTACCTCCAGGAGGTGGGCTATACGGACGCCATATTGGATGTTAAGCTCTCCTCTCCTCTCATCTCCTCTCCTCTCCCGTCTTGTCCTCTCCTAATTCATGTTATTCTCTCCTCTCCTCTTTCCAGGTACCTCCAGGAGGTGGGCTATACGGACTAGGGTTTAATATTTTTCCCGAAAATGGCATGAATCAAATCCCGGGATAGGACGACCCATTTCCCGGGAATCCCGGGAAATCCCGTTTTTTTTTTGTTTTTTTCCTCCCATTTTTTGATCTAGTCATGTAGGGGCTATAATTCAACTGTTCCTCCCAAACTGGCATTCTGTATCAAGTTGTTACTGTTTGTATCATTATTGGGAGAAAAGAATTAAGATTAAGCTCTACTAGCCTATCCACCAACACAATAATGAAGTGTAAGATGATAGCCTGTGCGCAGCATGCAGCGCTTATCAATGACGGGTGGATTGTTGGTGACGGTGACACCAAGTCGCCTAAGTCAGGAATGGATATCGACATGATACGGAGTTTGTATGCTTAATATTTGAAACGGTGATGACATTTAAAACCGAGTCAAACGGCCATAAACAGCATTGTAATGAAGGGTGTCGTAACGGCAGATGGAACTTTAATTTCACGACGACATTCTGGCTGTAAACTCGCCCTGGCCGCTTCCCTGTTTCACTTTAGGACCAAAAGTATTCAACCGTTTCCACAGTTCCTGTATCGGTAAAGCCAGGACTACACGTGTGAACCAAATCAACACAACAGCATGAATGAATAATAAACAGTAACGTGACCTGAAATCAAGCTGGCGGAATTGGGAGCCTTTCGCCAGAGAATTGTGCTGAAGCTAGATTTTGGACATGCTGGACGTTATCGCCAAATTACGATAGAAAGGACTACCAATGTTAGCTAATATTGCTCATTACCTCATCTACACAGTTGCCGCTATCCAAAAATATACGAGAGCATAATTAAATAGTAGGCTATTTGAAAGAGTGATATTATCACGTTTTCAGTGAAG
>NC_085857.1:16215913-16290913 GCF_034702125.1 Engraulis encrasicolus
GTCATGGAAAGTCATGGAATTTTACCATTTTGCATGCAGAGTCATGGAATATCATGGAATTTTCTTAACAGTTGTGTAAAAGCAAAAACTTTTTTGTTTGGTGTATAACATTGTTTCTTACTGGTTGTACTACAACGCTTCACCAGAGACGGTTTGGTTTCGTGCTGTAATTTGCTACATTCTAGAATGCAATGAGCCCACTGAAGTCTGCTGGTGGCTCGGTGTCGGCTCTAGGTATAATCTTCAGTTTTCACACTTTTAAAAACTTTCAAAATTATTTATTTTAATAGAATTGGTCATGGAAATTATGTTTTTTGGGTCTGGAAAGTCTGGAAAGGGAACTCGATGGAACTATTGAATTATTAATTAGGAATTAAAAACGTCATGTAGACGTAGGGATTGAAACTCTGACTTATGTACCGGTACATAGAAAAGTGCAAGGTAGAAAGTCAGTTGGGGTTGGGAGAACTGGGCAGCCCCACGTTGTGGCCAACGAGGCAGAGAGCCTGGCTCACGATGTGAAGAAACAAACACCATTATGACATCACAATCAGCATCACAGTCATTACCCTGGCAACCTGCCTTGCTGCTACAGCAACAGAATGCGTCTGTAGAATCAGAATCAGAATCTAGAACAAAAATCTATTTTTGGTCAAGCTTTGGTCATGCATAAAAAATATATACAAGGGAAAAATTCACATCTTTTGCTAATCATCTGATTGTGGAGGTTGTTTACTCAGATACTTACAATTAATGACCCTTTAGCCCGATTGGCATGGGATAAATATTACCTATGTACCAATGGTCATTGGCAATTACCCCCGGACCTCTGTGATTTTTCGTGGCACATTCGGACGGGATAAACAAACTTCTGTAATTTACTCAATTTTAAGGGGTGCAAACGGTGCGCATATGGACATGGGGTATGAAATTACCCCAGGACGTCTGTGTTTCGGCAAAATACAGTAGGTAATTTGCGGCGGAATTTTTACTTTACAAATCACTGACATAGCGCATTCGCACAGGACTAAGAACTCAGACATTCTCCGTAATTTTTCTGAATTACCGGGGCGTCCATAGGTAATAAAAGTCCCGTCCGAATCTGGACAAAGACCGCATCACAGTATGACCCTAAGGCACTAACTTTCTCTGCAGAATCTAAAATTTAAATGTAGATTCTAAATAATAGTTTAAGATTCATTTTGAGGCATAGTTTCAGAGGATTCTGAGCTGCCTGTGTTTTCAATGAACTTTGACGGTCACCACACTACATTATAATTACACTTTAATAGCATTTAATTGGCTGTAGATCAATGTAGTGGAGGATAAGAAAGGTGCGTGCGTGCGTGTGTGTGTGCATAGATCAAAACCACTCAGATTCCAATTTTGTGTAAACAAGACCCCGCAGTCAGATCAGATACACAAGGATCAATGTAGCACAGCAATTTGAATTACTCACGCACGCACAAACATACACACACACATACACATGCAAACATGCACACATTCTCTCATGTGCATACTTTTTACTCTCACAAACAATCCCAGGAACACAGACATGCATATGCACACACATGCATACTTTACAGAGACCTACAAACACTCACAAGCACACACACACCCAGCAAGCGAGGAAAAATCACCCACACAATAACAAGCTGACAACTTGACAGACCTTCGTGCACCTGTCCTCCCACACACACACACACACACACACACACACACACACACACACACACACACACACACACACACACACACACACACACACACACACACACACACACACACACACACACACACACACACCACATACACCCACAAGCTGCTGGTACCAGCTGCCTGACCCTCAAGCATGGTGTGTCTGTGTGTTTTTATGTGTGCCTGTGTCTGTGTGACTATGTCAAAATATAAAACTTTGTTTCCTGATTTTCTGTTGTTTTTCTGCCCATCTTCTCAATCTCTCTCTCTCTCTCTCTTTTTCTTTCTTTCTTTCTTTCTTTCTTTCTTTCTTTCTTTCTTTCTTTCTTTCTTTCTTTCTCTCTTTCTTTCTTTCTCTTTTTCTCTGGATTTTTTCCTCCAAACACCTTCATCTCTTCATCTCCCCCAATTCATCCCTCTCTTCCTCTCTCCCTCTCGACCTCTCTCCCTCCCTTTCCATCTCTCCCCCTCTCACTTCACCTCCACCTCCACCTCTTCCTCCTCATCCCTCTCTCTCTCTCCCCCGTCTCCCTTCACCTCTCTGCAGATGTCCAGTAGTCAGGATCTGCGTAAGACGTGGAACCCCAAGTTTACGCTGCGGAGCCACTTTGACTCGGTGCGCGCCCTGGCCTTCCACCCTGTGGAGCCCGTACTCGTCACCGCGTCAGAGGACCACACGCTCAAGATGTGGAACCTCAACAAGACGGCACCCACCAAGAAGTAAGGAAACATATATACAATAGGATACACACACACACACACACACACACACACACACACACACACTACACACTACACACTACACACACACACACTACACACACACCACACACACCACACACACCACACACAGATGCACTACGTGCTCTAGTATTCCATCCTGTGGACCCCGTACTGGTTACAGGACTTCATGCACAAGATGTGGAACCTCAGCAAGACCGCTCACACAAAGTAGGGCCCGACCGATATATCGGCCCCACCGATATATCGGGCCGATATTTAGCATTTTTAGGATATCGGTTTTGGCCATACTTTCAATATATTTCCACCGATAAGTTTGTATAACTTTCACAACCAATTTTGCAGCCGTTTCGTTCTGAATGCATCCTCTATTCTGCTCTCCCCACTTTGAGTCTATGAGAGTTCATTATTATAACTAAGTATATGTGTATATATAATAATAATAATAATAATAATAATAATAATAATAATTATAATAATGTATATTTCATTACATTTTATTATGAACAATACTTCTATATATCGGTTGCACATATCGGTTATCGGCCTCCCATTTCCATAAATATCGGTATCGGTATCGGTATCGGCCCTGAAAAAACCATATCGGTCGGGCCCTAACACAAAGGAGTAACGCTAGGAACACATAGCAGGCGAACCGAGCGAGGCGAAGAGAGGCGAAATTCAGTGTTTTCCGTTCTGACAGCTCAACCGTCATCAAGTCGTCGCAGCAAATCAAATGGAATAAAACAGTTGTGTTGTTGATTTGATTGGTCGAATCATTTCTCTTCGCTTCGCTCCTGTTTGCTTGCCTTCGCCTCCCTCATAGGAATGAATGGTGAAGTTCCCTTCACTTGGCCAAATTCCCATCTATGTGTCCCTAGCGTAAGGAGACATACAGTACTGCACCACAAACACTACTGTACGGTACCGCCATTGATTCTGCAAGACTGCTACCAATTGAAGAGATTGACACACAGTTACACTATGCACTCAGCGACTACTGGAGAATTTGCTGGAGAAGAATTTGCTGGTGATTCCAAAAGTCAAAACAAAGTATGGAGAGGCAGCCTTTAGCTTCTATGCTGCAAAGCTTTGGAACCAGCGTCCAGATGACGTAAAAAATGCACCCACTATTGATAGCTTTAAATCTAGACTCAAGATAAAGCTGTTCTCAGATGCTTTCCCCTAGCTTAAATTACATATCATTCTTTTTTTATTATTATTATTTTTATTTTTATGTTTATTGATTTTTTTTATTTTATTTTATTGTTATTTTTACCTTATGTTTTATCTTAATGTTTTAAATGTTTTTTGACTCTAATTTATTTCCTTCTTTCTTCCCTGTTTCCTTTCATTTATATTTGTTAACTTTGTGAAGCACATTGAGTTGCACCTGTGTATGAAATGCGCTATATAAATAAACTTGCCTTGCCTTACTGTGCGTACACCATCCTGTCCTGTTCCCTAAATGTGACTGTTTCTATTCCACAGGTGTGCTGCTCTGGACGTGGAGCCCATATACACCTTCAGAGCACACAGGTAAGACTTGCACACCGCTAGCTCATACCTTGACTCAGATACACTTGTACATTGTAAACCATTGCAAGCTAGTTAAGCGTAAAAAAAAATATGGGTAACACTTTACTTGACGCCGGTGTCATATGCATGTCATTAGTGCCATAACAGTGTCATGGCACAGTTATGTACGTGTCATAAACATTATGTCCATGTCAAACATTTTATGACTGTTGGCCCTAAGTGACATTCTGTTATGGCAAAGGCAACCTAGTGTTGCTACTATTATGACACTATAATGACATGCATATGACACCTGCGTCAAGTGAAGTGTTATCCAAAATATGTTGCCCTGCTGCCTTAAGTTTGTAAGTCAACTCAACTCAACTCAAGTTAACTTACAAACTTAAGGCAGCAGGGCAGCTTACTTTTTAACTAGTAATGTTTTGCAGTGTATAGAGCCACACCAGTGTTTAGATTCATACATCCAGCAACTGAATGTACGCGTCAAAGAAATATCTTGAGATACTAAAAGAAACACAATTTATCCTTAATAATATTTGTTATTCTTGTTGCACATTTCATAGATAGCAACTTACCCAGAAGTGTTTCTGCAATTTGCAATGGATCACAGGGTTGCCACAGTGAAGTAGCACAAAAGAAATCTGCTGCAGTGTACTACGGTGGAGGCTTGCACTAATGCAGGGGTGGGGAACCTATGTCTCGAGGGCCATTTTTTTTGTTGTAAACTTCAATCCATTTGCAATACAATTAATTCATATTCATGGGCCTACAGAAGGTGGGGTCTGTTTTTTAAAGGTGGCTGCCTTCAATATAGGCCTAAAGTGTAGGGGGAATTCCTGGTTTGTGTTCATTAATACGGCCCTCGGAGGACTTTTGCCGCCCTCGGATGATTTTGAAGTGGCCCCTCGAATGTAAAAGGTTCCTTACCCCTGCTCTAAGGTCTCCTGTGGTTCCCAGGGGCGCTCATCTGCTGGGCTGGTTAGAGGTAGTGTTGCACCGATACCGATACCAGGATCGGTGGATCGGCACTAAAATGGTGGTATCGGTATCGATGAGTACCAACAAATAGGGCACCGATACCGTTTACAGGTGCTTGTATGACACTTAAACAGCCTTGAAATTAGTTATTTCATAGAGGTATTTAAAAAGTGTAAAAAGTTGTGCTGGATTCACTTTGTATTAGTCTTTTTCCTGTTTCACAAAGTTAGGCAGCAGCCTGACAAAGCCATGCAATGATTTTACATCCAAGTAGTATGCACTACAGCCCTTCATATATACATTTCAAATAGGGTGGTATCGGTATCGGTATGGTATCGGTATCGGCCGATACTGCACAGCCAGGTATCGGGTATCGTATCGGGGCCAAATAATGGTATCGGTGCAACACTAGTTAGAGGGAAACTCTGAGTCACACAGCACACGGATGACTGATATTAATACACACTAATGGGGACGGTTGTATGAATGGTAGCAGACTAATTTAATCTTAATGGGTTCCTTAAGAGATGCATTAGGGTTGCATTACGCATTTAGATTGAAGTGGCTGTCTAGCTCTCTTAAATGAGACGTCTTTGTTTAGTGAAGTCATTGAGCTCATTGCGAGAGCATCATTAATTTCATGGAAGCGGTGTCAGAGAAGATATTCGCTGAGCAGTTGTCATAAAACAAATGTAGTATAATATTTTTATTTGAAAAGTCTGCCCCCATGCATGTTAAAAAAAAAACATGTTATTAACTGACTTGCCCAACTTTTTTCCCAATGCACATCTCCTCTTCTGTAGGTAAAAATGTCCTGCATATTGTAGGAGAAAGAAAAACTATTTACAGACACACCGACATAGTGGCATGTAGATTCACTAATGCCTATTTTCCACTGCCGGTTTTCTGATAGGCCTACAGCTCGACATAGCGCTACTCTGCCGCCACTTTTTGCTTTACTATTGAGCTGTGTCGTGCCTATCCGAAAAAGCTAAAAGTGGCGGCTGAGTCAGGCTTTTTTCGGGCTGCGGGCCTACCAGAAAACCGGCAGTGGAAAAGAGGCATAACCTGACTTAGGCCGTCTGACTGTGTTTCGCCGCACTTCACTCGGGGGCGTTTTGGTTTCCTCACACAGCCATCCGAGTACTGTGAAAGTCAACAGTAGTTTCTGAACAAGTGAGCCAATCAGGATCGCCGGGTGGGATTTTCCATTTATGGGCAGCGTTGTGGCTCTTCCGCCACCTGTCAATCTCAGCTATGTCAGGGGTTGAGATCAGTGTAAGTGGCTGAAATGATGCATCAATTAAGATGACGGGCAGCTTGTCTATCCAATCACATGCAAGGATTGTTGATAATAAGCCTCATTCGGAAATGTGTCGGTTGCGGGGGGTACCCAGATGATATGATGAACACGAAGGCAAAACATACCAGCAGTCAGTGACAGTCAGGTTATGGAATCACTGCCCCTGACTAAAAACTGTGCACCCTGGGTGTGTGCGTGCGTGCGTGTGCGTGTGCATGCGTGCGTGCGTGCGCGTGTGTGTGTGTGTGTGCGTGCATGCGTGCGTGCGTGCGCGTGTGTGTGTGTGTGTGCGTGCATGCGTGTGTGTGTGTGTTTATGTTTGCCTACAGAGGTGCGGTGCTGTGTGTGGTGATGAGTTCTAACGGTGACCAGTGCTTCAGCGGGGGTGTGGACGGAACCATCCAGAGCTGGAACACTCCCAACCCCAACATCGACCCCTACGACTCATATGGTACATTCTATTGCATATGACATAACATACATAACATTAAACAGTATTGCACTCACAAGACACAACCCCAACATCGACCCCTACGACTCATATGGTACATTCCATTCTCTTTGCTGCCATCAAAGATTAGCCTGGGAGAAAGCCGACTGTTGACTCTCTGTCGCAAAAGCATACAAATAACAACAAAAGTGTGAATAGTTGCAGGGGCGCTGTGGCGCAGCGTGCTAAGCCCCCCACATTTGGGCTTGCATGCCCATGGGGACCCCGGTTCGAGTCCGGACGGGGTCATTTCCCAATCCTCCCCCATCTCTCTCAACCACTCATTTCCTGTCAGCATCTCATACTATCCTGTCAATAAAGGCATAAAAAGCCCTTAAAAAATATATATATATATACAAATAACAACAAAAGTGTGAATAGTGTTACCTTAACCAATCAGTAACGGACTTCGCGAGTGAGTGAGTTCTGCATCAACACTCAGTTTGCTGATTGGCTAAACAGCGAGCGAACCGAGCTAGGAGGGTTTCGCCAGACTAGGTGCGGAGCCAAAATCTTTGGGGCGAGTACATAGGATGGCGTCGCCAGGCTAATCAAAGATGACCTTGCATACAACATTACTGCCAAATCGCGTCAAGAAGATCGCAGTTGTTACCTGATCCCTATTGTCTGTCTCCCATTATCTCTCCCTAATTCCTCTCCTTCCTCATCTTTTTCTACGTCTACCACCCCCCACCCCGCTTGCACTTAATATCTCTCTCTCTCTCTCTCTCTCTCTCTCTCTCTCTCTATCCCCCACTTTCTTTCTGTCCCTCTTCCTTTCTATACAATCTTCAATTTTCTATCTATATTCTCTCTCTCTCTCTCTCTCTCTCTCTCTGTCTCTCTCCCTCTCTCTCTCTCTCTCTCTCTCTCTCTCTCTCTCTCTCTCTCTCTCTCTCTCTCTCTCTCTCTCTCTCCACATCAGAGGCGTCAGTGTTGCGCGGGTCGCTGTGTGGCCACACGGACTCGGTGTGGGGCGTGGCCTACAGCTCGTCCCACCACCGCCTGCTCTCCTGCTCGGCCGACGGGACCGTGCGCCTCTGGGACGCCGCCAACACCGACCCTGCACTGGCAGTCTTCAACCAGGACCTGGGTACGCACACACACGAACACACACACACACACAGACACACACACACATTGCATGGCTCTGTACTACTGTTAAACCTACATAGGACATGTTTAAAATATATACGGTAACACTATTTTAGGGATACATCTATTAGCACAATACAATCTGCCTGTATAAGTAACTTGTAAGGCATGTACAAAGCAAAATCAAACATTTGTTAGGCATGTATTCGCAAATGTCTTGTTCATGCACAATAAGGGATTTATTACCAATTTAACCTTAGTAAGGACCTAGTAGGCCTTAGCGTTTGCTTAGTGCATGGCTCTTAGTTACTTACGCAGGAATTAACATTGTATGTATTAGTGCTAATAGATGTATCCCTAAAATAAAGTGTTACCATATATACATATATATATATAATGATTCAAAATATTGTTCTTTTTAATAAACTCTTACTGTTTTGAGGGAGTTCCATTGCAATGACCCTTTTGTATATAGCCGTCTTTACCAATATACTGTCTCTGCTTGTCTGCCTGTTTGTCTTATCTGTCTGTCTGCCTGTCTGTCTGTTTCTTTGTCTGTCTGTCTCTGTGCCTGTCTGTCTGTCTCTCTGTCTGTCTGTCTCTTTGTCTGTCTCTCTGTCTGCCTGTCTGTCTGTTTCTTTGTCTGTCTGTCTCTGTGCCTGTCTGTCTGTCTGTCTGTCTGCCTGTCTGTCTGTCTGTCTGCCTGCTGTATAGAGCTGGGCATCCCCTCCTCAGTGGACCTGGTGCGCAGCGAGGCGGCTCACATGGTGTCTGCGTTTGACAGCGGCCAGATCGGCATCTACAACATGGAGACACAGCAGCTACTGCTCAAGCTAGACACAGAGACACCAGGAGAGAGCGGTAAGGCCGTGTGTGTGAGAGAGAGAGAGAGAGAGAGAGAGAGAGAGAGAGATGGAGAGATGAGAATAGAGAGGAAATAATGAAGGAGAAATCAATTAGGCAATGAATGAGGCTGATGAAGCAAAGACCTAGAGAGGGAGGGAGAGAGAGAGAGTGTGTGTGTGTGAGTGTGTGAGAGAACAAAGGCTTTCACATGCTTTAGAGTGAGGGACTGTACGTAGAAGCAGATGTATCCATATACTGTAACACACACTCTGTAACAGCAGATGCCTCCATTACGCTCCACTATGATCAGCCCATTTCAGATCAATGTCTAGTAGGGGTGTAACGGTACACAAAAATCACGGTTCGGTACGGATCTCAGTTTTAGGGTCACGGTTCGGTACATTTTCGGTACAGTATATGGGAACAAAATAGAAAAACATTTTCTTCCTCAGCACGTTGTAAATTTCACCAAAATATTGTCAAAATACAAACGAAAAAAATTAAATACATTCGTTCTGCACGAGCCTCTGCATGTAGTAGCAGCATAATGTAAAAACATGAACAGAGTAGCCTTTTACTCAACCTTTCGGTACTCGGTACAGCACTGTTCTATTCGGTAAAGGTATTTTCGATACGATACGTCGGATCGGTTCGATATCGTTACACCCCTAATGTCTATGGCAGAGCACTACTGATCTCTCATTCACCCTTACTCTACACACCCAAACTATACATTTCTTTCTCATTTTTTCTACCTTTACCATTCATAAGTAGGCTTCACTTTTATATTTATCCAAGCAATGATTGACCATCTGTCTCTCTCATTCTGTCTCTCTCTCTCTCTCTCTCTCTCTCTCTCTCTCTCTCTCTCTCTCTCCTCTCTCCCTCTCCCTCCCTCTCTGTCTCCTCGCTCCCCCTTCTCTCCCTCTCCCTCTCCCTCCCTCTCTCTCTCCCTCTCTCTCTCTCTCTCTCTCTCTCTCCCTCTCTCTCTCCCTCTCTCTCTCTCCTATGGCAGATATCTCGTCCCATATAAACCGGGTGCTGAGTCACCCTACACTACCCATCACCATCACGGCACAGGAGGACCGGCACATACGCTTCTACGACAACAACACAGGTACAGTATGGCAAGCCAGCAGGGACACACGGTGCGAAAAAAGTCAACCCAGTCATTCTAGAGATCTACTTTATTAAATATTTGCCCAAGCTCAAGTCCACCCAAGTGATGTGTTGATGTGAAAGCACCCTTTGTAAAGCATCACATTGATCTATTCTGACATTGATCTATTCTGATCATTTAAGGGTTGGCCTTTTTTTCAATCTCCAACAAGGAATTTCAATTTCAATTTCTTAGATGAGTGAGAATCTTCACAAATATGCTGTGAGATTAGTGACCAGTAAGTGGTCACTTCCAGCAGCATTTTATATAGGTTAATGATATCCATTCACTTCCTGCTGCTTATTTTTCATGTTAAGCGTTGTCTTGCTTTAAGACAAGTTAAAAGACGGAGTATGTAGCTAAGCTAGTGAAAGTCAATGGATCACTGTAGCATGTAGCATGCTACATGGATGCATTGACTTTCACTAGCTTAGCGACATACTCCCTCTTTTAACTTGTATTAAAGCAAGACAACGGCTTACATGAAAAATAAGACACTTTACCACCTTTATAAACCCTGGCCAATTGGCCAATCATTTAGCCAATCATTTTAACTGTATTAAGCCCCAAAATAGTGGCATACCCCTATAACATGTAGGGATGCACCGATACCACTTTTTTGAAGACCGGAGTACATTAATGTGTGTACTTGCCGATACCGAGTACCGATACCGATACCTTTTACCACCAAAATATAATGAAAATAAATGCATGGCTTTGTTTTTTTCCACCTGTGATATTTTTATTGTCCATTTCCATGTAGATTTAAACGTTAGTAAATGTATGAGGTGGCATTTTTTTCCATGCTGCTTTCAAGTCCACAGATCGTGACAAGATTGACAAGATTTTGCATTGTTTTTTTATAATAGCAGTATCGTCCCTGGTATCGGCAAGTGCTTGGCGAGTACGAGTACGAGTATAATGAGCAGTATCGGGTGCCGATACCGATACCAGTATCTGCATCGGTGCATCCCTAATAACATGCCTTCAGTGATCAGTGAGTGATCGACAGTCTGCTTAACTCCACAGCAGCCATGTTGTAACCTAGGGCTGGGCGATATGGAAAAAAAACTATATCACGAAATGGATAACGATATATATCATGATATAACACAATTACATACGTTTTCAGTTATTCTTTTCATTTCCTCTTTATTTTTTCATGTCGCAAAACAACCTTTCTTTAAAATGGATCTTTTTATTCTTATTTTTTTACAGTTACATGAACTTATAGTGTATATTGTGACAACATGAAATGTAATGAAATGATATTCAATTGTATAAAATTGATAAAATTACTATCACGATAGAAACGATGTAGGAGAAAGGTCACAATATACACTTTTATGTAAGGGTTAACGTTCGGCGAGAAGGTCGCTACCGTGGAATAGCAGCACGACAGAGAGAATCTTTAGACCCCGACGCGGAGCGGAGGGGTCTTGTTCTCTCTGAAGTGCTGCTATTCCACAAAGCGACCGACTCGCCGAAAGTTAACCCGCTTATTATATGGATATACTTAAATGATTCACACATGGCGGGGACATTTCTTTAGACCTATTTAATGTTAAGATTGTTGCTGCGCAAAACAAAACAGTGCCGTTGTGGAACACCGCTAGGCAACAGCTAGGTAGCCAGGACAACAGGTGTTGTCTATCACAGCAGCTGATTAGAGTGACAAAAGACCGGACCCCCTGCGGAGTGATATGAAACATTCGCTTTAGCCACTGACTTGTATACAAGCCAGTGGCTTTAGCAGTGAACGTCTTGCCATTGACAGCGGTAGCCAGGACAACGGGTGCTGTCTATCACAGCAGCTGATTAGAGTCTTGTTGAAAAGTCGCTTTAGCAGTGAAAAGTCTTGTTGCCATTGACAGCGGTCTGTTATAGACCAACCCGTCCGTTATCGAAAAATAACAGACGTCCGAACGTTGGGGAGCCCCGTTGAAATGAATGGAGCATTCGACAGATGACGTCACAACCATATAATAAATCACGATAACGATATATATCGTCATATTGCCCAGCCCTGTTGTAACCCATGTGTCTCTGCATGCAGGTAAGCTGATCCACTCCATGGTGGCCCACCTGGACGCCGTCACCAGCCTGGCAGTCGACCCCAACGGCCTGTACCTCATGTCCGGCAGTAAGTCACCAGCATCCCTCTTTTACTTCTTTTTTTATGATTTATTTGGTCTTCATTTGATAGGACAGTGTGAGAGGTGGACAGGAAGTGAATAGGGAGAGAGACAGGGAGGGGTCGGCAAAAGGACCTGGGCCGGGAATCCAACCCGGGTCAGCCGTATGGCAGCCGAGTGCCCTACCGATTGGCCACGGCAGGGCCCCCCTTCTTCACTTCAATCCCTCTTTTCTTCTGCTCCTTTTTATCCATCCCATCACCATCATCCCCTTCTGTATTTCAACCCCTCTTTTTTTCTGTCCCTCTCTTCTTTCTTTTCTTGCAAGAATACCATTCTTTTATCCCTCTTCTTTGATCTATTCTTAGGCAGGTTGACCAGCTATTTAATGAAGTGAACTATGTTTGAATGAATCTGTTCTTTAGAATTAATCCTTTACTTCAGAAACAGACACCCCTGCCAAGATTTTTTTTCTTTTTTTAATCAATACATAAAAGAGCTATGACAATGTCCAATGGAAACTACATAACAATAGTTATACTGCCTGTGTTTATAGAGGCTTATTTTTTTCAAAAGGTTCCCATCCCTATGGTGGTGTTTATAGAATTGTAATGTTCCCTAAACGTTCCCAATGGTTGTGTATATAGAATCTTAATGTTCCCTAAACATTCTCAATGGTTGTGTATATGGAATCGTAATGTTTTCTAACCATTGCCAATGGTTGTGTTTTATAGAATCATAATGTTATATAAGCGTTCTCCTGTGGTTGTGTTTTTTAGAATCGTAATGTTGGGTAAGCGTTCTCCTGTGGTTAGCTGCTTGTTATGGTCCTGTTCAGAGCAAACCCACCACAGTACTGTAGGCTAGTGCTAAACTCATCTGCTGCCAACTTGGCCACAATCATCAAGCACACACACTTAGATGTGTCCATCATGAGCCCTCAGGTAGCCTGTTGTGTGGGTGCGTGCATGCGTTTAGTGTTTCTGTGTGTCTGCCCCTGTGTTTCTGTGTACTGTAGCCTGCTATTTGTATGTGTGTGTGTGTGTGCGCGTGTGTGTGTGTTTGGTGTTCGTGCGTGTCTACCCTTGTGTGTGTGGACCTTTAGGTAGCCTGTATGTATGTATGTCTGTCTGTCTGACCGTGTGTTTGTGTGTGTGGGTCCAAGGTAGCCTGCCGTGGGCGTGTGTGTGTGTTTGGCTGTGCCCACGTGTGCTTGCGTGCCAGTATGTGACTGACTAGAAAATAGGGCAGGCGCGGAGTGAAAAAGAAAGCAAGAGGGAAAGCAGTTGTCCCATTGCCTGGGTTGTTATTTAAACGTAAACAGCAGATGGTGTTCTTGCCCTCTTCCTCACTCTTCCCTCTCTCTCTCTCTCCTATCCCTCTCATCCCTCTCTCTCTCCCTCACCCCCCCCCCCCCCCCCCCCCCCCCCCCCTCTCTCCCCCCCCCCTCCCCTCTCCTCTCTCTCTCTCTCTCTCTCTCTCTCTCCTTCTCTCTCTCTCTCTCTCTCTCTCTCTCTGTCTCTCTCTCTCTCTCTCTTTATCTCTCCTTTCATTAGTTGGATAATATCTCTTTCACTCTCTCTCTCTCTCTCTCTCTCTCTCTCTGTCTCAGCCTCTCACAGCTCTTTTCTTCTATTGAGTGTATTTTTTTAGTTTTTAGTTGTTTTTTAGTCTCTCTCCATTTCCATCTGTTTTTCTTCTCTCCTTCGGTCTCTCTCTCTCTCTCTCTCTCTCTCTCTCTCTCTCTCTCTCTCTCTCTCTCTCTCTCTCTCTCTCTCTCTCTCTCCCTTTATCTCTCCTTTCATTAGTTGGATAATACCTTGGGTGCGTTCACTTAATTAGCCACTTGGATTTTAATTAGGGGCTGACGGATAACGTGACAAAAAAGAGGAGAAATGTAGAGAGATATAAAAGGCATCTCTATTTTACTGAATTGTTTTGGTGAAGACTAAATATAGTTCTGCACCCCTTGTCCTACCCCAGTGTTAGCCTGATTATCATCGACTTCAAATCTCTAACAAACTTCGTCTGACCAAGCGCATAACAATTAACATTTCCCAAAAGACATGGTTGACCCGCCTCCCCTGGTTTGCTAATGATTGTTTGCTTCCCGACAAAGTGGAAGGAGTTCCCAATTTTCCTGGAGCTCAGAAAGTGCTTGCATTGCTCTTGACCTGACTAGTAGCTTCCCTGAAGGTGTTGCGTCACTTGGAGGGCACGGCCTGGCTACCCCAGTGTAATCAGTAGTCAAATTGTCTCATGGCGTAGCAGCAGATGGATGGTCGTGGAGCAAGGCGGAACTCATGAGGACATGTGTTGCTGTAGCTTTAGGTGAACTCTGAAGGGCTCAAAAGTAAAAAAAAATAATAATAATAATGATAATGTGATGTAATGCAATGTAATTTAATGCTGTATAAGATGACGTAAATCTAAAAAAAAAAAACAACAACAATATACCGATCTCTCCCTCTCTCCCCCATCAGGTTGTGACTGTTCAGTGTTGATATTAACTTCTGCAAAAAGGGTCCATAATGTTATTTTGGGCTCAGACGTCAGTTTGTACAACCACAACTAATGCCCATATGGCATATATGAATTAGTAATTGGTAAATGAATGCACTGCATAAATAGGCTTCTTTGATAACCCGCCAAAAACAAAATCATTCAATCCATACATTAGTGGCATTGTTAAACCACCCTGACATGTGCTACTACTAAAACATCATTTACTCATAAATTAATCTCTCACCATCTCTCTCTCAACAAAACATGTGGATGTATTCAGAAGTGTCTGGTGTTGTGAGGATGCTGTCAACGAGGATCTAGTATTTTCACAGTGGTTACTGTAAAGTTTTGTTTTCTCTTCATTTATTTTTTCTTCATTTTGGGTTTGTTTTCTTTAATCTACTTTTACTTCTAGGTTGTAATATGATCTGTTTGTACAAATTGATTTGATAAAGTATCCTTAAAATTCAAATTCTCTCCCTCTCTCCGTAGGCCACGACTGCTCGGTGCGCCTGTGGAACATGGAGAGTAAGACGTGCATCCAGGAGTTCACCGCACACCGCAAGAAGTTCGAGGAGTCCATTCACGACGTCGCGTTCCACCCCACCAAGGCGTTCATAGGCAGTGCCGGGGCCGACGCGCTCGCCAAAGTCTTCGTATGACGACCCAATTATCTCTGAAACACGCACGCATATACGCTGAAACACACACTGAAACAGGCATATACGTATACACACACCAAACTCTGAAGAATCGATTCGCGACGTCGCTTTCCACCCCACCAAGGCGTTCATAGGCAGTGCCGGGGTCGACGCCCTCGCCAAGGTCTTTGTATGACGACCCCATTGTCTCTGAAACATGCACGCGTATACACTAAAACACACACTGAAACGGGCATATACGTACGTATATACACACAGACACACACTCTGAGGAATCGATTCACAAAGTCTTTGTATGTCGATCTCAATGTTTCCGAAACACAAACACACACACACTCACCGTTTCAACGTGGCGCTGGGGCTGACGCTCTCCCAAAGATTCACGACACAGTCCCTGACACAGTGAAACACGGCCACTCCATACATACTGTAAACACAGCGTCAAACACACACATTGAAACACACTAACACGTACACACGCTCACCAACACACTCATTTGCTCACACACTCGACAAGGGCTGGATGAGACAGGACTAAAGCATGAGCTGTGTCCTGGATCAGAAATATGGGGAATAGAGTGGGACTTGATGCAGCCGAAGATGTGCACACAAACACACAGACAGACACATACATAATCAGAAGAGATGCATATTTGCATCCTTTCCTTTCTCTTCTGACTCCTTTCTCTCGTTCCTTCTCCTCCTCTCACTCTTCCTTCTGAAGGCCAATCGGGATGGAAGAGAAGGAGGAGTGGGAAAGCATGTGAATGCCACCTGCCCACCTGCCCCCACACACACACACAAACACACGCACACACACACACACACACGCTCGCGCGCACACACACACACAGAGAAAGACACTCCCGAAAGCCTCGCAGCCCAGTGCTCCACCCAAAGGGACATCTGACCCATCAGACAGATGCTGTCTGCTACCGTATTGTCTGCAACGTCGCCACCTCACAATGAATGCCGACAGAGGTGTCAAAAATCCCAAGTCAGGAGTTTAAAATAGAGATGCACCGGATCCTGATTTTTAGGATCCTGCCGGATACCGGATCCACTGCTTAAGATCCTGCCGCATCCGGAACCGGATACCGGATCCTACGAAAGGGTTGAAACGCATAGCCTATTCGCACACGTAGGCCCTTTTTATCACGTTGGCTCAAACTATTTTGACTGAAAAGCCTCGGCTACCGGATCCTGGATCCAGGAACCGGATCCGGATCCTGTGAAAAACCCTATTATCCTGCCGGATCCGGAACCGGATCCGGTGCATCTCTAGTTTAAAAACAAACAAAAAACCCTGCCACGGTTTCCTTCCAACACAGGTGGGTGAGTTCACTGATAGCGCTTTCAGGCCGACTGAGAACCGTGCTGGAGCCCGTTCCCGCACCTAATCGCGAACCAGCCGTCGTGTTCACGCCACAGATATTTGCGTTCGCGAACCGGAAAGTTGGTTCGCAATGCGAACCGCAAAATACTAGGTTTTTCTCCGCGAACCGTGACGACAGCGTGCCCGTCAGCAGGTTCATCCGGGTAACGCAGTCACGTGCGGGAAAAGTTCAGAGCTCGGTATGAACACGGGCGGTTCGCAGACAAACACTTAAGTGCCGAACGTAACTGGTGCGAGCACCGACACCGGCTCCGTTCTGGTCGGCCTGAAAGCCAGATGAGTAAACTGGAGTAAACTGTTCTGCCTGCCCAGTGGTACGTTTCTAGAACCATCGTTGCTAACTTCGTTAGCTACTTTGTTGTTTCCAATGCAATTTCCCATTGACAACTACCCAAGTTGCTAGCTGGCTAACAACTATGCTTTCGAGAAACGCACTCCTTACAATCAGCTGATTCAGAGCCGGTTGGATCAAATTTGTGGCAGGGTTTTTTTTCACTTTCTGAACCCAGGATTGACACCTCCGAATGCCGGATCACTCGCCTTTGCGAGTGCTGCCTCCTGTTTTGTCCGTCTGCCTTGTTTGAAAGCAGGACGATACCACACGTTTTACAACACAACCACCACCACGACTACCACCCTCATCATCGAGCTGTGGAAGATTGTGACGCTCACAAACCACCACCACTCCCCTGCCTCTCCATCTTCAAGAACCAGACTTACTTGGTGTGTTATAGAGATGCTTTTTAGGTCTTTGGCTGGTGGTGGTGTTGATCGAGGGATGTGTGTGGTTATGCGTGTGTGTGTGTCTGTGTGTGTGTGTGCAGTGATTCTTGACTTATGTGCCTTTTTGCATGACATCAATGTCCCGTAAACGCAGCATCGTACTGTAGGCATCTTTTTCTCCTCCCTTTCACCGTTTGAGAAGGCTGCTCCAAAAATATTTCGACTCACCCAAAAAGGCTTGCACACTTGGACGATGTGGTTGTTTTCAAAAACGTTGGTTCTAGATGGGGAATGGACAACATTGTGATCCATAAAGCTGTCGGATTTATCATATTCCATGCCATCCTGAGGTTTCATGCATAGTAATGTGGAAGTGTGGGGTGGAGTTGGTATACAAATTTACTCAAGGTGAGATGCCATTTGATTTCACACAAAACAATTTGAACAGCTTTTCCCCTCTACCAGCTCATGATTTTTCGACGCTGTTTGACCAGGAAGCAATGTTGGGCGCCAAGGGCATACCCGTCGCGTGTCGTGTTGACATGGTCGCCTAGACCTAAACCCTGCCATAAACCTAAATGTCAGTGAAGTCGTGTCGCCGCAAGGGCGTGTTTTAGAGTGCAATGGCAGTGTTAGCTTAGCATCCAATGTTGCAGCCTGGTCAATGAGTCGAAAAGTGACGCGTCGGACGGATACTCTGTAGGATTCTTTTGATTTACCTCGACTTTGCTCTCAGCAGCTTTTTCCAGATGTGAAAAATAACTACCATTGCTTCAACTCATCCATTCTGCTTAGTGAGTTTCAAAGCGTGGGTTTTTGAATGGACTGCCTTTACTATGATTTGTTTTTAAATCAAGAGTTAGGATGAGTTTTTTTCTGTTTTCAATTCTCTTATTTGCTGTGTCAGTTCAATGGACATCCATTTGAAGGATGTATCATGCTGCGCTTTTCTGTTATTTTGTTGTTGTTTCTCTGTGTGAGTCTTCATGGCCAAAATATAAGGCATTGCTGATATTAGTGATCAAATATCGGTCAACACTTTTTTGTGCTGCTAAAATTGACTTCTGAGGCTTTTCTGACATTATTGTGTGCTGTTAAGGAAGGCTACATGGGGGGTATTCCAAGAACCTGGCTCAGTAGTAAACCAGGTCCATGTTTAACCTTGAGGTAGTGGCAAATAACCTAATAGAAGAGCCTGTAGTCCTCATTTTATGAAGTATAAAGTCACCCTTGGCCTATCTATTAGCAGTTTTACCCCCTCCTGTAGGTTAACTTTGTCAGGGTTATCAACTTAATCGTGTTCTTGGAATACCCTTGTGAAACGTTGTGGAAATGTCCTTAACTTTTGCTCTTGGTCTTAATTCTTAAAATCCTTTTTGCACTTAGAAGAGTGCAGTTGTACGAAAAACAAAGCACCCTTGTCATAAAGGGACATCATTAGTTGTAGGTTAAGTTGAAAATGTAATAATTATTTTTGAAAGTTATATGTTTTCTAATATCTATAATTGCAAGCGTAACTATATTTTTTGTTTTCTAGAGATTGGTTGTGACTTTTTTATTTTTGTGTTGGCTTTTGTTTCAGTTGTTTTACTTGAAAACTGGGTGTTAAACCCTGTTTGTGGGCCTAATACTCATTGATATGAAGTGCAGTCTTATCATGACGAGTCTTAAAAGGGAATATCGGCCGAGTGAACAAACAGTTATGCCTGTCGTTGTGGTGATCTGTCTAACATCTAAATCGTTCTGTATTCTTCATTTTTTTTTGTTTAAAGCGATACTATGCAACTTTTGTTTTGCAAAATTTAGCAACGTGTTGCATGGTGTCCCTTTAAAAACAGGTTGGGGAAATTTGGTTGTCAGACAGACATACCAAGACTGGGTGTCGATTAGTCTCAATTTTTTATATAGAATTATTTTTCCAGTTTTTGGTTTTTGTGAAAAAACTAAAGGTTTTTCTTTCTCTTTTTTAGTTTTGTTTTATCCATCCTACTCCAGGCTCTTATGAATGCTGGGTAACACTTTAGAATAGAGTTCGCACGGTAGCCTCTAATACATGATGCCAAATTAGGCTACTGTCTCTGTATCGATGACTTATAAGATGTGTTGATGGCTTACTAGGTAGGTCTTTGTTACGACGATTCTATCAATAATAAAGGTCTTATTGGCAGTGAACAAGAAATTTGTGAATACACTCCCAACAAATTAATGATTTTGCTTCACACAATGTCTTGACACTTGACGCAATGTCTTGTCATGACACTTCACGCAGACAGTTGGGCAAGTATTGTTCATGGCTAGCCTGGGAACTTTAAAACAAAGTGTTACCGAATGCTGTAAATGCAAGCAGCGGAAAGGAAGGATCTAAGGCAGTCTATACCAAATTTCCTGAAACGCATGGTTTTTTTGGAGGCCTCTTTAACACTAAGGATTCAGTAGAAAGTGACACAAATTAGGCCTACTTAAACTAAATGTATGCTTGTCAACAATACAAGTCATTTTTGTTTGGTAACACGTTACTTAACTCCGGTGTCACATACATGACATGACCGTGTCAAAACAGAGTCATAAGCATCGTGTCAATGTCATAAACGTTTTATGGTCATGAAAAGTTGACATTGTTTGGGCTGTCTTTAACATAAGTGAATGTCAAATAATGACAACAGTCACAAAATGTTTATGGTATTGAGATATTGTTTATGACACTTTCATGACTGCATCACAACAGTGTTATGACACACGTATGACACCAGGATCAAGTTAATTGTTACGTTTTGTTTTTTTCGAAGTGATCCATTTGATTTGGTCGTGGTAGTGAGTTCAAGTGGAGACCGTGAGCTAGGCTATCGAATAGAGTAGGTCTACAAAAGGACAAAAAAAAATACACATCTATTTATAACTTCTGAGAAATACGATGTACATTGAATCGTGACTATATATATTATATATTATATATTTTTATTATTATTTGACGTGTGATGGAGTTGGTGCAGTTTTCACTATGATGTTTGCGCTTTGTAGTGAGTGATCGAATTACATGCAAGTTCCAGTGATCCCTTGTTGCAGACTTTAAAAAAAGGTATGGTATAATAGTATACTACCCTCTGCTGGTCAGAATGGGGAAATGACACACAAGCTGAATGACTAGAGTGACTTCCTATAGTTGCTCTTATTATTGAGAAGCAGTTTCAATGTTACTGACCGAAGTTGCTTAACCAATATCTGCTACTGTATGAACAGTAAAGCTCCTTATCCTTTCAAATGAGGGAAAAGTGAAGAAATTATTTCAGAAATAATAACCTATGAGTCTTGATGAAATGAACTTTTTTTTTACATTGCTTGTGAAAGTTACTGAGTGACTGAGTGTAAATGGCTAGGAAGGGCTGGGAAGTGGACACCATTGCAAGATTGTAAATTGTGATTACGACTGATGTGTGTTGTATTTGATGCTGTTTACACCATCGGTGTTGAAGACAAGCGAAGACGGGCTTTTGGCGAAAAAGTCACTCTGGCAAAGTTTTTGACTGGTAGTGTTGCATGTAAACACTACGGACATAAATAACAAACAAGACAGGTTTGTGTACAGTAACCGATAACCAATTTAAACTAAACCAACCAGTTAAACCAATTTAACAAGCATCTGCCGTTAGCCAGATATGCATATTAAAGGGGTATGCCACTATTTTGAGGCTTAATACAGTTAAAATCGTTGGCCAGGGTTTATAAAGGTGGTAAAGTGTCTTATTTTTCATGTTAGGCGTTGTCTTGCTTTAAGACAAGTTAAAAGAGGGAAGATGTCGCTAAGCTAGTGAAAGTCAATGGTTACACGGATCCATCGACTTTCAGTAGCTAAGCGACATATTCCCTCTTTTAACTTGTCTTAAACAAGACAAGAAAAATAAGACACTTTACCACCTTTATAAACCCCAGCTAACAATTTTAACTGTATTAAGCCCCAAAATAGTGGCATACCCCTTTAATGAAAAGGGATGGTCAGTATGCTTCTTTTTTCTACTTCATGGTTCTGTAGACAAAGAAATAATTGTGTTCAGGGAGACCGTGACAAAACCTTTGGTGGGTTAAGAAGCGACACAAAACACACAAGACAACAAAAATGGGGTTGAAAATGAAAACAAAATGTGTACATATTTTATTGTAATAATAATTGTTATTATAGTGTCATCTTTTTTCATGATGTATTATGCTCCTTTTTTCTGCGATGGGGAGAGTGACATTTATTCGATAACAACAATAAAAAAGACTGTCGTAGCTCAGCGATGCATTGTGCAGTTTGTCCCCTGTGTGTGTGTGTGTGTGTGTGTGTGTGTGTGTGTGTGTGTGTGGTGCGTGTGAATGCGTGTGTGAGTCTTCAAGGAGTGTTTAACCTTCAACTTGCACATGAATACATTTGTTAGGCCCACCATCTGTTATTTTCTGCCTAAATATCATGCACTGGTACTTCCACCGTCACATACAAAAAATCTCATCACTTTCAGAACTCCCCATGTGCTCACACCTTGGCTTTAGGTAAGCAGTTGGCCATTGTTTTAGAACTGGGGTACTTGCTTCAGAACTGACTATTCAAAATGAAATCCGGTTCCTTAAAATTGTAGATCCTTTGATTTACCATGGTGGCTGCCTTCAATATGACCTGGATGTCTTTTGAAAACCTGTAATGACTATATTGCGGCCACAGGGTGTCAGTACAGTCAAGTAATAGTATGTACCATGAGCTCTGAGCCTTTTTTTTTCAGAAGCTGCCCCTTAAAGTAGAGCTTTGTTAATTCCACTCTGTACATCAATTTGAATTCACTTTTGTAAGAACGAATATTTAGCAGATTCTATTTTCCCTTCACATCCCCAGTTCCAGTCTATTTATATTATCTAAATTGGAAAAGTAATCCAATGTCTAAAATCCTAAAAAGATAGGACAAGTCTGTAGGCCTCAGACTGTGTGTGTGTGTGTGTGTGTGTGTGTGTGTGTGTGTGTGTGTGTGTGTGTGTGTGTGTGTGTGTCTTGCTAATGACTATTTATTTGGATTGCACCGTTCATTGGGTCAGAGACAGGCCGCAAACATTAGTGAAAATTGTGAGTGGGCCCCAAGTTGGAAAAGGTTGGGAACCCCATACTAGACTACAAAGTGGGGATACACCTTTTCCTTTCATTTACATTTGTAAACTTTGTGAAGCACATTGAGTTGCACCTGTGTATGAAATGCGCTATATAAATAAACTTGCCTTGCCTTCACACCAGATGCAATCATTGACAGTATATGCCAGGGGTACTCAATTAAAAGTCCCCGAGGGCCAGTTTTTCAAAATTCCTCCCAATAAAGGGCCGGGCCGGGCTGACACGACACGACCCCCACCAAAAAAAAATATTAAAAAAAAAATAAAAAATGATAAGGCCTTTGTAATCACAAAACACACGCACTCACACCCACAGCAGATATTTAGTTTCCAGTGACAGGATGGGAGAACATTTCTCTCATAAAGGGCCTGCATTTTTCTGGAGCACTGTGGGGTGAGGTGCCTGCCTTGCTGTCATTGCCACCCACCCTTCAGTATTTTTTTTAAATGACATAAGATTATCTTTTTTAAATGACATAAGATTAGCCTATATTTGCAGACTACATTCATAAACATTTATTTCTTAGTGAGAAAACCAATAAGCCTGAAGATAACACTTTTCAAACAAATGTTGCTTATTCTGACTTATTATATGGTTGTGACGTCATCTGTCGAATGCTCCATTCATTTCAACGGGGCTCCCCAACGTTCGGACGTCTGTTATTTTTCGATAACGGACGGGTTGGTCTATAACAGACCGCTGTCAATGGCAACAAGACTTTTCACTGCTAAAGCGACTTTTCAACAAGACTCTAATCAGCTGCTGTGATAGACAGCACCCGTTGTCCTGGCTACCGCTGTCAATAGGCCCGTTTGCAATCACGCAGCAAAAGATTTGATCAAAACGTGATTTGCTTGGTCATAAAAAGGAGGGGATAACTGCGTCGCAACCAAGCTGGACACATCAGGACGACGAGATTTCAACAGCGGCAAAGAAGGTGGATCTATAGGTCTGTGGGTGGATCTACCTATTTTGACAGCGGGTGTACCAGGGCGCCCTCTCGTGGAATTAAATAATCATGGCGCTAATTCCATGACGTGCTTACCATCGTCGGCACATGCTTGTGAAATGCGAGACTCGCTCTACGTCTCGGAGAGAAATCGGGTGGTCTTGTGGTAGAGGCACAGGTTACCACTCAGTGAATCATGGCACAAGTCTTATGTGATGATTTGGCTTCACTTCCATGTAATAATTCAGTTAATTAGTTCTCACTTTAGGCTATTCATTTTGTGTTTTGGGACCAAAGTCGTCATTCAGATAGGACCGTTTTAAAATTACTTAACAGCGCCAACCCATGCTGCGAGGATTGAACCCAGGTGTTCAATATGTAGCTTTACCATGGCGCGCCAACCACAAAGGCCACTCTGTTTCGTGCACTTTCATACATAAAAGACAAGATAAGTCTCTCGCAACTGGTCTGTTTCCACATTAACCATCAGCAACTAAAGACTCCCCGTGTTTCGGTGCAGTTTCGAACCGGGGACCTAATGAATGGAAGTCAGGCGCGCAACCACTACTCTAACCGTCGAGCAGGCGGCCCGCTGAATAATACTGGTTTTGTAACCTACGGCATACACTCCTAACGTGGCGAAGATGGAGCATCTGACGACAGGGTGGTTTGTTTCTTTTTTTTCTGTTGTAAGTGGGTTGTGCAACCATATGATACCACTGAGTATGCTGCATTTCAGCATGAAATGCATTTCAGCATGTAGAAAATGAAGCACGTTCAACTACACACACATGAATCACATGAGCTATGAACACCAATCACGGCAGATTCCTCACATCATGGAGGAGGTCTTCTGCCCAGCGCAGTAGCTTTCTGGTACTGCGTGGCAGCAGAGAACCTCTAACAGGGAGAAGGCTCAGTCTCATTGGTTCCCATTGTAGCCAGTTAGCTTTGCATGCATAATGCAGTAACGAGCGTGGGCCAGTCCTTCATGTGGGAAAATGTATGGAATGGAAAGGGGAACCCATGCTAAATACATTGCTACTGCGATTTCCAGTCACAAATATCATCAACAAAACATTCCTGGTAAGCACTATGACTGTTGTTTAACAATAGGCTGTATTGACAAATCGCACAGGTGTGTAGTTTTACAGCAGGTTAGAAGATTTCAACCTGTACTCGCTAGCATCGCGCTAATGTTTATGGGTTTGGCCCCATAAAAATTGAGCTTTGTGACCCAGTATAATAATCTAGTGGCGCAAAATAATCGAAACGCTACTCAAATGGGGTCTTATTATTTCTAGCTTCGAACTTAATATTAATATTTCAGGACAAAAAATTATAAAAAATCACAAAAATGATAATGGTAAAAAACTCCATTGACACCCATTCATTTTGCACTGTCCCGTGGTTAGGGTTAGCCAATTGTGGCTAACAGGAAGTTCCGTGAGTGAACAGCCCCTGGTGGCAGCTTGACAAAACTTTTGTTCCCGCGATGGTTCAACCCCATGTGACACGACTGCCGCGCAGAGGTCACTCCCTTCAACTGCTTCGTGAACGGCAATTCTAACCATGATGCTTCACGCGGACACACTGAGCATGCTCGCTGCCTAGCAAATTTTCAACTTCGTCAAAATTACGCCATCACGAACGCTCTTATTGGCAACAAGACGTTCACTGCTAAAGCCACTGGCTTGTATACAAGTCAGTGGCTAAAGCGAATGTTTCATATCACTCCGCAGGGTGTCCGGTCTTTTGTCACTCTAATCAGCTGCTGTGATAGACAACACCTGTTGTCCTGGCTAGCCTACCTAGCTGTTGCCTAGCGGTGTTCCACAACGGCACTGTTTTGTTTTGCGCAGCAACAATCTTAACATTAAATAGGTCTAAAGAAATGTCCCCGCATGTGTGAATCATTTAAGTATATCCATATAATAAGCGGGTTAACTTTCGGCGAGTCGGTCGCTTTGTGGAATAGCAGCACTTCAGAGAGAACAAGACCCCTCCGCTCCGCGTCGGGGTCTAAAGATTCTCTCTGTCGTGCTGCTATTCCACGGTAGCGACCTTCTCGCCGAACGTTAACCCTTACTTTGTTTATGCAGCTCTCACATGCATAATGAGAATCAGATGCATGTTAATGGACCCAACAAAGAGGACACATAGATAGGAGAACACCAGGTTTTGTCAACAAGAAAATGGCACATTTGATGCAATGTTGGTTAAATGCAAAAGCCAATAATAAATTGTCAAGTTGCTCATAACTTTGTTTGAAATCTTATGAGGGGCTTAGCTTTCCAAACGAACTATTTGGGGACTGTTTAAAAGTGTGAAAAGTTTATCAAGCAATTCGTTTTTAAGTAGGCTACCCCTAGTTAGCTGCCAGCAGAGCTCAAACACAATTTGCCTTCATTTGTGTTAGCAACTAGCTACAGCTAGTGCTAAACCAATTCGAAGTCCTAACACACTGTATGCAATGAAATGTGGACCATTACTTTCAAAAACGAGGCAAAGAGAACTTTGTAAATAATTTATTTACAAGTTCTACCGTACTTCCCTTCAGTAGTCTACCTCACAAGCTGCCTCTGCAGCCCCCTGCACACTGGGCAATGCGGTCACCGCATCACCGGAGTGGTGGCCACCTAGTGGACACCGTATTACCTCAGAAAAACTCCCGCAAGCAAGGTCTAGTGGTGGCTGTTTGAAACATGGCGGACGGAGCATAAAATGCCACCAAACTTCTTTATTTGAACACTAAAAACGCTTCGTTTCACTTTTTTGAAATGTGTTACTGATAAAGATCATGTGTGAAAAGTATTGCTGTGTTTGGTGATGAATTTGGTTTTCGTAATTTCGTATCAAATCATAACTGCTTGTTTTCTTGTCCACCTATCTAGTGTGGATTAAATAATGATAAAGTTTGGACATTATCACTGTTTTTAACAGCTTAAAACGGCGTAATTTTGATATTTATCTATTAATTTTTGAGAAGACCTGCGGGAAATCCTAAAGTGTTTATCATCACCATAGCAACAGCTCTCTTCACCGCACGGTCAGGCACGGTATTTTCCGGACGAGTTGAAATATTTGAACGTATGCGGAGGCTCTCGGATGCGGACTTTCTTCCGCACCGGACTGTCCGGACCCCAACCGCATACGGAATGCGGTTCTCCATAGACAATGAATGGTTAACGGTCAAATCGGATTCGTATTACCGCATGTAGTGTGCAGGGGGCTTGCCACCCTCATAGTCACTTCTGTTTGGAGCCTGCAGGGAGAAACTGATTGAGGGGGCGGAGACACGGCACGCATCTTCCTAGCGTCTGTGGCGCGATTTCAAAATAAGAGCCGGCAGCGCGATCGGACCGAAAAAAAAAAAAAAAATTTAGTAGAACATTTTTTTTTTTTTTTTTTTTTTTTGATTTTTCAAAATTATTCGAGGGCCACAAATAGATAGATAGGGCCGCTATTTGAGTATGGGGGGTATATGCAATAGAGTGTCCTCCACTGTCATTATTATACAAATGTATTACTGCAGATACACAGTGTGAACAAGGGGCAGTGCAGACATTTATGATAAATGGTGTGTACATGCATTCTTTAATTCCCCCTGGGGATCATAGGCGTAGCCAAGGGTGGGCCTAGGTGGGCCTGGGCCCGCCCACTTGACATCCAGGCCCGCCTCATTCACACTTGACAGACAGTCAACTGTTGCCTCATTGAACTATAAATTAATGGCATAGCACTGAGCGATAATTAACCATTTTGTCAAAAGTCTGGTTCATCTTCTGTGATTTCTATGATTTCAATTTCAAAGTATCATTTTTGAGCACAGTATTATAATATCTACCTACACACTTTTGGGTTGGGCCCATCTGTTTTATTATTTCTGCCTACGCCCCTGCTGGGGATAAATAAAGTTACTCTTATCCGGTCTACTGCTGTATGCACAACATTATGACTTACCAGATACAGCCTAAATGAAGATATAGAATTTCAAAAAAGTTTGAAGAAATTATCACAAGATCTTGACTGCTCAGTATGTTACTTGGCAAGCAGGGTGTTCAATCCAGCTCCGCTCCTCTCAGCCACAGCATTTGCAATTTGACATGAAATTATGCTGCCTGTGATGTGCTGCCTGCATTTAACCTTTACTTTGTGTGTGTGAGTGCGTGCGCGTGATCCCATCAGCATGTGCTCGAGATAATTACACTTTAGAAAGAAACTCAAACCTCACGTGTGAAGATGATGCGCCGTTGACATGAGAAGTTTCTAAAGGTCTCCTCCTCTAATGACAGACCTGTCCTCACACTACAGATGACTTTTTGTCCCTCGTCTCTTGCCGTATGGAGAAACAGGGGCAGGTAGTGTCATAGCTGCTTTAGAGAGTAGACAAAGAGGTTGGATATTTAATAAAGAGGAATCGAAACACGGCCACTCAATGCAAAAGCGAGTGCTCAGAATTCGGTCTCCTAAGGGGCCGTTGTCCCTCCTTCTTCTTCTCTTTTCGTGGTGTTTGCACAAGACGTGCGCTACTGCCATCTACAGCGCTAAGGGGACTCCATTTATTCTCAACCTCAAGACTCCGAAGGTCTCCTAATCGAAGGTCTCCTAAAGGGGCGTTCACCCGACGTAAAGTGGATACCGGAAAAGAACCCGCCTGCTTTGTCTCCCTATATATACGATTACCTGGAGTAGAGTTGTGTCGTTTGAAGTCAGTGGACATTCTCAGCTCCCGTCATCATAGAGAGCATTGTTAGTGTGCTATTATAGCACTTTTGCTTTATTCAGACTGTGACCAAATACACAGTCAGTGCTTATTTTCATAGGCGTGCACAGATAGGGACGAGGGTGTGCTAAAGCACCTGCCCCTTTGTCCTACTGGACATAAAATGCCCTTTTTGAAAAAGGTTCTTTTAAAAGTTTTTTGTCACAATGCACTGTGGTCCATGTGGACATGATGATCCACAAATGATAATGCCTAGACCAGGGATGTCAAACTCAAATTGACCAAGGGCCAAAATTAAAATCTGAAGCGAAGTCGCGGGCCAAACTCTATATATTTTTTTACAAAAATAGACTAAAATTGCTCATGTTTAAATTTATGCTTAAACAGAGTCCCATCATAGTTCAAATGTGCCTGCACATATTCTGTTGCATTTGAGTGTGAGCTGTTTCAATGGCCTGGGCCCACTCATATTCCTGTCATATACGCATTTTTATGTTCAAATCTTAATACTCTACAGTTATGGTGTATGTTGGCCAACTGTAATACACATTTCAAATGATCTCGCGGGCCAAATAAAATGGCTCCGCAGGCCAAATTTGGCCCCCGGGCCTGAGTTTGACATTCCTGGCCTAGACATAATATATAGCCTCCATAAGCCTAGTAAGGCAATCGAAAGTTCCACATGCCCCCAACACCCCCCTTCAGCACCTGCCCCCCAACAATGTCTGTGCACGACACTGCTTATTTTACAGTCATAGGATAAAGTTTGTACACCCTTTGATATTTCTCACAAAATTGGTCATCATTTTCATAATTGGTCATAATTGACAAAATGTGTCATAAAACATGGTATGTCTCATGGAGCAATGTCTTGCTTCTTGCTTTCTATTAATAAATTCTCATGAACATACTGAACTTTTTGGGCAGTCGTGAGTAATTGGTTAGGATGTCAGGCTTGTAGCCCAAGGGTTGTCGGTTCCATTCCCGATCCACCAGGTTGGTGGGGCTGGGAGGGAGTAATTAACACGTGTTCATCCCCACCATCCTCCAGGACTAAAGGTACCCTGATCCACGTTGTGTGCTGTGGAGTGCTGTGCCATACTGTTAACATGCAGTTTAGTAGGCTATCCCGAATATGATCGGGATATTAAGTATCCCGAATTTGCGTTTGAGCACACCTTTTCCCGACTTCAGTATCCCGAATAAGCCCCTATTATACATATAAACACACTCAATAACAATGGGAGTTTTCTTGGTGAACTTTCATTTAGGCCATAATGATGTCAATGTGCCCGTTGCCTTGGCTGTTGGTCTAAAGGGAGAAGACTCCCTTCCTCTCTCTAGGCCAGGGATAGGGAACCTACTGTATGTCTCCAAGGCCGTTTACAGCCCTTCAGAACGCCTTATCTGGCCCTCGATGTAATTTTAATGTCATGCAGTTTCACATGAAATATGACATGTTTTGTAAAGAAATCTTAGAAATAACATTTTAAGTACAATTATGTAATTTTTCAGAGGACTTAATGATGGTGGGGATCGTTGTAAAGGTGGCTTCCTTCAATATAGGCCTAAAGTGCAGGGGGAAATCCTGGTTGGTCTTCATAGTACGAAAACGGTTCCCCACCCCTGCTCTAGGCTCTCAGCATCCTGTATCCCAATGCACCACAACAGTCATACACAGCTTGCATTTAACCTTTACTACCTGCATGTGCTTGAGATAATTACATGTTAAAAAGCTGCACGTGCGAAGAGGATGCACCATTGACATGAAAAGCATCTAAAAGGTCTCTTCCTGTAATGATAGACCTATATACTGCAGACCACCAGACCACTTTTTGTCCCTCGTCTCTTGCCATAGAACAGCAGGGGCGGTAGTGTGGCTAAGGTCAATTGAAATCTGCTCTAGAGATCTGCAATTGAAAATCCCATCTGCTCTCTCAATATAGCGAGAACTGCTAGGGTGTGAGCTTTACTGACTTCCTGCTGTGTACAGTAACATTCTTTTGTATATTTTGTTTATAAAATGATACTTTTTAGGCTATTGAGTTGACCTACTGTATGTATCGTTAAGAAATGCCTTGCTTATTCCGATTTAAGAAATTACTATTAGTATTACAGTCAAAACTATTATAGGCCCAGCTACATGGTTCTGACTGCAGTATGATAGCCTACAACTTTCTCTCAGTTTTGATCTTCTCATGAATGTACCATTCTTTTTGCCGTTTATTACTTTATCCTGATTGCAAATGGAAGAGTAACTCTGACATTATGCTTTGTATTAATTGATTAACAGATTGATATATGATATATTTATTATAGATCTCTAATGTTTTTTTAAGGGGGGTTTATGCCTTTATTTGACAGGACAGTGTCTGTCTGGAGGTAGACGGGCAGAGTGGTTTGTTCGTGGAGGCTGTGGAGCATCCTTTATCCGCAACTAACCTCCAATCCAGTAAGACACTGTACAATTATACATTGTACCACCTGCATGTGCTTGACATAATTGCATGTTAGAAACCTCACGTGCTAGTGTGGCTATTAAGGTCACTTGAAGTCAGTGGATACTTTCACCTCCCCTCATCATATGGAGAGCATTGTTAGTGTGTGAGCAGGGCTGCCGACAGAGGGGGACACAGAGATTTGTTGTCCCAGGCCCAGGGAGATAGGGGCCCCAGAATTGGGTCCCCATTACATTCTATGTATTGGATAGGGAGCTCTTTCTGATTACTTTGTCCCGGGCCCAGCAAAAGCTGTCAGCGGCCCTGTGTGTGAGCATATTTGCTGTATTCATGCTCAGACCGAAAATCATCTAGAGGTCTTACTGTAATGATAGACTTGTGCACACCATTGCACACTTTTTGTCCCTCGTCTCTTGCCGTAGAGAGACAGGGCTGGTAGTGTGGATGAGGTAAATTGAAATCTGTGGAAAATCTAATTTCCCGTCATCTTGTGGTGAACATACGTAGTGGTCTATGAGCCCTTGATTGGCAACGTAAAAGCATTGCACCAAACACCATTCTGACAAAGCAGCAGCACAACATTTGGGGGAATATGAAGAACCTAAAGATTAATTCATCTGTAAATATCTTTATATTTTTCTATAAATCTATTAATCAATCAATAAAAAGCATATATGATAACTTCTGACTTTCTCTAAGTTTTAACATTCTCATGAGCTTACGATACTTTTTTGTCATGAGGCATTCAGTGTGTCCCTCAGATGGCTTGGCAAGCTGTCTGGGAGCAAAGCAGACAGACTGACTGACATCCTCACAGACTGTTGGCTCTGTACCCTCCTCTATCCTCAAATCCCACTTCAATCCTGAGGGAAAGACATCATTGTTGGGAATGTTGAGTCTCCATATTTAAAACAAAATACATGAAACCATCACAAATATCATATCTATGCGCTTGACTGGCTATTTTGACAACATGAAAGACATTACAAATGTAGCCTCTCACTGCACATGGGGCCGTTGATGGGCTTATTCACTCTTTGCTGAAAATTGCTCAACTAGCCTACATCTTAACAGCAGGACTGGTCTGGGTCAAAAAGTGCCAGTGCAGAGTTAGCTGATCGTAAGACAAGTACACAGGTCTACTGATTACTCAGATAAGTTACTTGTGTTGGAAGGAAACTTATTTTTGTAGTTTTACATTTGACACCTCTGCTCTACTCACTACATCATAGCAACATTGCTATGGCATCAACAATAGCCTTAAGTAACAGATTAAGATTCATTACAATTGTGGTGACAGTAAGGCTACAACATACAGTAGGCTCTGCACAAAGCGATTAAGACTTGGTCGTTGCCATTTTGGTGGCAAAAAGGTTAAAAAAGAGGCTCTGTATTAAATTCATGTCCTTCCTACAGCATGCTAGCCTGGTCCTGACCATCCCATAATAGCCTACTACCATTTCAATTCGTAGTCATGGTCTGGAGGTTGTTTGATGATCTGACGCGATTGCAGGAAGCAGGAAGGACATTTTTTGGGAAAATCAGGATTTAACTTATAAGTTGTTGAACAAACATGTCTGACGTCTATCTATGGCGATGTAGGATCGTTTAACAGACATGTCTGACAGAGCATCCCTCCGTAGGATAAAATTGCAATGTAGGACCGTTTGTCAGAACACCGGCGCAAATCCTACCGGTCAACATCGCTCCACAGAAAACAGGTACCAGACGTAGCGCGGAGCCAAGTCTCTTTGGTGGAAGTACGTAGGATGGTGCGCGAGGCTAACAGCATGCAATAATTTTGACAGGGAAGTACTATAACTTCCATCTTTCTCTCACATCTCCCTTTCTTGAATGTACTTTTTGAATCTTGGGTCTTCATATATATTTTTTTTAAATCCATAAAACCATCCCTAATAGGCCTACTGTACCTGAAAAGACATTAACTTTAATTCCTTCCTAAAACATAGGCCTACAGTGGTTTCGACAGGGCATTGCGGTAACTTACAACTTTCACTCTGTGTCAATGTCCACATGAAGCCACTGTACTTTTTGGCATTAGTAGGTCAGTGGGTCAGATGTCTCGGCAGTCTGTTTGGGGGGTAGAGCAGACGGACTGGGTGGATCATCCGGACAGCCTATCCTCCACTGCCCTCTAAGCCAACTCCAGCCTGTCAGTCACACCTGATTAACCATTCAGCAGATACAGTCTAGAACAGTTCATCAGTATTCATTCCCCAATGTAAAAAAATAAAATAAATATAAGAACGAACCTGAAGAAACGCTGGGCGATCCGTATTGTTCCAAGAAATAACAAGAAAAAAAGACATTTTTCAGTGTGATATATTTTTTTAGAACAAAATCCCTGCCTTTTATTCGTGCCAAGACGATAACTGTTCGGAATGTGTTTTGGAAGACCATAAAAGCTCTAGGCCTATTGTGCGTGCCTACAAAATGCACTCACTGGCCATGCAAATTTCGAATCAATTGAATACACAGTGCCCACTCAATGCATTTAGGCATGTAGACATGGCCAAAACGATCTGATACAGTTCAAACCGAGCATCAGAATAGGGAATGAAAGGGATCTAAGTGACATAAGTGACTTTACTTTACTTTAAGTCACTAATGTAGTTGTTGCCAGATGGCCTTGTTTGAGTTTTTCCGAAACTTCTGATCTACTGGGATATTCATGCACAATCACCTCTAGGGCTTAGGCCTAAGTCACACCAGATTGGGGGAACGGGGCGCGACGGAAGCGTTTGTTTACCGGTGGTGGCAAAAATGCTTGGAAACAGATCTGTCCTTCCACACCATTTGGAAAATAGAATTCGAGCGGATTTTGGACGGCAGCGGCCGGCAGTGTCCTGTTGAAATGAATGGCAAAGTAGCGAACAGGTTTTGGCTATATGGGGATTTTGAACAGGGGTGGCCGTGCACGCCGACGCTGTGGGTGTGAAATAGCCGGCTCTGCCCTACTGGTGACGCAACGCCTTCGGCTCAGCTACACACAGTAGGGCCAGGAGCTTGCTCAATCCCGCTACAGCGGGAACTCCACCCACTTTGTCTGGAACCAATCAACTGAGCATTTCCAACCGTCCTGGGTAGAGGCGTGTTCAAGGCAGTGACGTGGTTTAAGCAGAGACGTTCTATTGGGCTAAGAAATGTTTGGTTTAAACTTTGGCACAGCCCTCAACCAGTAGCAAGCTGAGGGAGGCGGGGTTAACCAGGCCATAGAAACAAAGTTCTTCCGGTATGGAAACGATAATCGTTATAGTCCTGGTCAGACCAGAATCGCGGTACGTGATCTGAAGTTTATGAAAATCAGGCACGGTGTGAAAGGCCAAGTAGAACACACCGACCGAAACAAAGCAGAAAGACCTGCCGTCTCGCTGCTGTTCCGCCACGTTCTTGTGTGAATCTGGCCTTATGGTCCAAAAAAGAGAAAATAATCAGTGCGCAGTATCCAACCCAGTACAAGGAAGTTGTACAGTACCTAATAAAGTGGCCGGTGAGTGTATTTCACAGCATTACAAGGGTGGCGGCTGCGGCGTTTAAATGTCCTCATGCAGGGCTGCTGACAGCTTTTGCCGGGCTCGGGACAAAGTAATCTGAAAGGGCCCCCACTCAATACATATAATGTAATGAGCACCCAATTGTGGGCCCCCTCTCTCCCTGGGCCCGGGACAACTGACCCCCCTGTTGCCATCCCTGTCCTCATGCAATAATTACTCTACTGCCCATGGGTCATGGGTCATAGGTCATTGTGCCATATGGCAGCCAGGCTCTCTCTCATTGGATAATCCACTTGCTCTATTCTCCACTGTCATCCAATCAGAAAGAACACAGGAAGAATCTTACTTTCTCTGCTCCAATCACACCCTGTCCATCAGTCATGCTTGACCTCTAATTAACCCTCTCGGTTGCTTTGTTCTCAAAGTTACTTTTGTCATAAGTAGGTCAGTGTACCATATGCTACATGCAGGTTGTACGCAGGGCTGTAACAAGACATTTTTAAATACTGAGGTCAAATACAGCACACTCTACAGAGTACTGTTACAGTCAGAATGATTATATAATAGTCTGTAGTCGGGATATTTGAATTCATGATTTAAAAAATATGGGCTGTGTTCGAGGCAAATAAATGGGAATGGGGGTGGCGTATACAGACTAAATTTACCATTGTTGATCATAGATCGATTTATCATAAATAAATGTACATCTCTGAAAAAAAAAAATACAGAGGACTTGATCTCTGTGTCCTCAATGGTAGTTACGGCCATGGTTGTACGGGAGCAGAGACTGGCTCTGTGAGTCATCCACGTCTGATACCCCTCCTTGAGCCTCCCTCAGTCTCACCTCAAACCTGACAAGGGGTGAGTTGAGGATCTTCTTCATACTGTATCAATAATGTGCATACAATTCGCACTAACATTAAGCCTACATGTTTGATTGACTCGTTTGACATCGTTGACAACATTTCCCACCACCAACAACATTTGGTAACACTTTACAATAAGGTTACGTGAGTAATGATGGAATAATATCTGAAGTAATGACTGATTAATAGTGAATAAACATGTGATTCATGTATGCAGTAATGTCTACTCCATTAGTAATCAATACATAATGATGAATGACTCATGATTGGAATAATAATGATTCACTATGAAGTAAATGTGATATATCAGGGGTTAATTAAGGGTGTGAGATCCAAATGTTAATAAATCATGTGTTAACATTGCGGAAAAAGATCATACCATATCTTTCCGATCATATATGAATCAGACCTTAGTTAACGGTGCAGTCAGAATTACTGACCATATGTTTCCATTATTACTGCACCGTTAACTAAGGTCTGATTCATATATGATCGGAAAGATATGGTATGATCTTTTTCCGCAATGTTAACACATGATTTATTAACATTTGGATCTCACACCCTTAATTAACCCCTGATGTACCACATTTACTTCATATTGAGTCATTCATCATTATGTGTCGACTACTAATGGACTAGACATTTCTGCATGCATGAATCACATGTTTATTCACTATTAATCAGTCATTACTTCAGACATTATTCCGTCCTTACTCACGTAACCTTATTGTAAAGTGTTACCCAACATTTGACTGGGCTATAGGACAAAGGCATTTCCTTCACAGTGCCATTGTGCTCTTAGTTACTGTACCTCTGTCATTACATTACATTACACTTAGCTGACGCTTTCATTTATTCAAAGGGACTTACAACTATTATTTTTCAGAGTATTGGTTACAGTCCCTGGAGCAATGTGGAGTTAGGTGCCTTGCTCAAGAGCACTTCAGCCATGGATGGAGATGTAGGGAGAGGTCAGAGGGGATTCAAACCGGCAACCCCTAGATTGAAAGACCAACTCTCTAAGCACTAGGCCACGGCTGTCCCTCTGTCACATGTATATACAGTAGGTCTGAGCAGGCCATATGCCTGGCACTCTCATCCTCCACCGCTCTCCAATCCCACCCTCAGATATACTGGTTATACTGTGTAGTACAGTACAGTATGTCTGATTAACCCCTGGGGGTCACCCCTCAAGACTCTAATGCCCCCCTGGTGGGCAGGCACAAAACCCCCAGTGGCCTAATTCACAAGACTTTATCCTGGGCAACAAGGAGTTAAGTGTGTCAAAGGAGATATGCAATGATAATACAGTAATAATAATCTAATTAGTTCAACAGTTGCTCAATGAACTAAACAAACAAACAAACAAACCAACCAATAGACTAGGGTTAGATAACACAATGAGAGAAATGAGCTTTCTGTTACACTGCTTTGTTTGTATTTTTGTGATACATTTTAAATATTCACACACACACACACACACACACACACACACACACACACACACACACACACACACACACACACACACACACACACACACACACACACACACACACACACACACACACACACACACACACGTAAGAAATAGCCTTGGAGAGTGCAGGCCTCCACCAAGCCAGCCTAACCAGTACACCAGGTCCACCTGTTTACTATAGCTATACTGTATACTGCAGGGCTATTCAAATGGAGGCCCTGGGGCCAGATGCGGCCCTTGGATGGCAGGGTTCTGGCCCCCCACTAGGTCAGAACAAAGTTAAAACAAATATGGGTGGTATCTGTGGCCGTGCATAATTTGCAATCACTAAAACTTCAGGTTGGGAATATCTCCACTATGCATTCACATGAGGGTGAAATCTTAGACCGTGTCATAAATAGACCATCCTAAGGCTACTAAGAAATAGAGAATCCAATGTTTTGCACCCTAACCCCGCACACCGTGCTGCTCACAGTTATACAGATGTTCAGCCCCTTCACTGGAGGGAATTTGAAAAACTGGCCCTCTGTGACTTTTAATTGAATACCCCTGGTATACTGTATGTATTGCTTGAGATCATTCACAACACGTTCATTCACAATGTGTTTTTATTAATGTCCCATCATGTCAAATCTGTTAAGGAAATAAAATAATGGAAGTTACTACTATTAACATGATCAACAACGCATATTAAAAAAATATAGCACGATGTGAATAAGATAAGTTGCATAGTGTATGTGTGCTGCATCTTTACATCCATACTGTCTTTGTGTGTATTTGTGCGTTAGTGTGTGGTTTATTTGAAGTATGTGTATGGCTCATATTTGAAGCGCAGGACACTGGAAGGATCCCGATTTGTCAGTCGCAGCTTGATGACATCACACAGGAAGTTGAGTATCCTTATGTCATCAGCAGCGTCTCTCTGAGGTGGCTTCTCTTTCTCCGGATTGGAGAAGACCTGATGGAAGGCCCGAGCAGCCAATCGTGTGAAGGCACTCTGCACCAACAGGGCGTAAGTCCCACCCTCTTTGATGTGTGATTGGTCTGTCAGCTGTCCAATCAGAGTGCCGCGGTAGGCGGGACCAAGAAAGGTCATGTGATCAGCGTCCACGACGGTCAAGTAGCGATGGTATTGCTTCACACTCACCGTCCTGGAACGCACACGCGCACACACATATACACACACACACACACACACACACACATATACACACACACACACACACACACACATACAAACAGTTAATATCAATACACAAACACGCAACCAAAAAAATCTTCACACACGTCAGTAAAATGCAACAGTGGGTGTGCATTTACCAACTTGGGTGGGAGTGCATTCGTGTGGGAGAGCAAGAGACCTGTTATCTGAAATCTGCATGCGTGTGTGCGTGCGTGCGTGTGTGCATTAGTTACCTGTTCAGTCCTATGATTCTGTACTCCAGGAGGTCGTTGATGTGAATCGGCCGGCAGCACCAGGGCAGAACTCTGTGTGTGTGAGCAGGTGTGTCTGTGTCAGCGTGTGTGTTAGAGTGTTGATGTGTGTCAGTGTGTGTGTTTGGCAGGAAGAATTCCAGCGCGTGCACCAGCTCCTGCACCTTCTCTCTAGTCCCGCCTATCACCACTAGGGGTCGTCCAATCAGGAGGCTGAAGACGACGTGACGGACATGTGGCCAGCCGCGCACCAATCGCAGCGCTGCATTCCCTCTTGCCTGCCGCCAGGATACGTCTACGCGTGGGGAGGTGTTTGAGGAGGGGGCAGGGTTGTCCTTTCGGGCTCTTGGACAGAGATGGAGGGGTTTCGAGACAGGGCACGCTCCCCAAAACATGTCAAAGAGATAAAGATCCAGGACTTTTAGTGGACATGTGGAAGGACCTACCCTACGCAAAACCCCATCGCTCGCTCCTCTTTCAAGCACCAGAGTACCCATAACTTCCTTGTCCCCAGCTCCCTCCTGAAAGACCATATCTGGATCCTCTCCTCTGTCTGCTGTCTCATGGACTTCATTACCCATAACCACTTGGGCCTCATCTATCTCCTGGACTACAATTCCCATGCCCTCTTGTGCCTCTGCCATCTGCTGGACTTCAATACCCACAAATCCCTGGGCCTCTGTTCTCCCCTGATTTATAACATCCACAACCCCCTGCACCCCCTTTGTTTTGTCCTGAACTACAGTACCCATAACCTCCTCTGATGTCTCCTGAGCTACACTTCCTAGAACCACCTCTGTTCTCGCCTGGACCTCTGCTGTCTCATGGACTTCATTACCCACAGCCACTCGGGCCTGTTCTCGCTCCTGAACTACAATATCCATACACCCCTCTGTTCTGTCCTGGACTATACTACTACTCATAACCTGTTCTCTGTGTGTTCTCTCTTGGGCAACATTATCCATACATTCTTCCTGGATGCAAGGGCTGAAAGCATCTTGTAGGTCCTCCTTTTCCTGGACGATGGTAGTATCTACATGTCCTAGTCCCTCCAGCTCTCCTACACTACCCATAAGCCCTTGCAGCAGTGAGTAGGTAGACGTGAAGTCCTCAGGCCAGAAGTCTTTCCCCTCTTCCTGCTGCTGCTGGACTACGCTACCCATGAGCCTTTGCAGTAGTGAGTCCTCTGACAGAAGACAGTCTCTGCTGAGCACCTCGATGCTATCCTGGCTGTCAGTGCGCACCGTGGCACTCCTTGAGACCACACTCTCCATGACATCTCTCCCTTCACCAGAGTCCATAGCAAGAACGTGCCCTTCAGCACCCGTCCTCCAACCAGTGTCTTCTGTAACACCCTCTATCCCATCATCAGTGTCTATGGCAAGACAGCCCCCTTCAACAGCCGTCCTCCAACCAGTATCTGTAGAAACATCCCCTATAATGCTTGTACCGTCATCGGCCTCAATGGTAACACAGTCCTGTACAACACCCGTCTTCCAGTCACCCATCTCCACACTAATGTCCCTTGCAACAAAGCTCCTCCAGCCAATTTCCGTAGTAACAGAGTCCTTAGTGTCCAGTAGTATGCATACAGTGGTCTCCATGGCGTCCTTAGAATCCACACTTGCTGCCGTCTCTATGCCATCAGAGTCAATGTCTGCAGCAGTTTCTATGTCAAAAGAGTGTTTATCCTCATCTACAGCACTCTTCTCAATTGAGTGTCCATACATGCCTACAGTACTCTCCATGGCAACAGACGACTGTTCGTCGAGCAGGACCTCAATGCTGTCATCGCTGCTGCTTTGGCTGCTGGTTTCCATGGACATGTCCTCTTCCAGGTCGGTTGTCATGGTGCCAGGAGGACTGAAAAAGGGCTGTTGCAATGGGCTGATGATGTCCTCTACCTGCAGCCGGATGGTCACGGCTTCCACACAGGAAGCAGTGAGGTCACAACCGCTGTGGATACTAGCGGGGTGAGGGGTGTTGCATGGGACATTGTCGTAGGGACTGGTCAACGGAGGGGTGACTCCATAGAGGTCACTGAGTGGTGGGGTGTTGTAACCGTAGAGATCGGTATGAAGACCTTGGAGATTGTCATGGTGAGAGGTGTCACAAGAAGGGTTGCCATGGGAATTGGTGAGAAGAGGAGTATTGCCACGGTGACTAGCTAGCGAAGGGGTGTTGCCATAGAGATCTGTAGGAAGACCTTGGAGATTTTTGGGGTGAGACGTGTCACAAGAAGTGTTGCCATGGGAGTTGTTGGGCACAGCAGTTGTGTTGCAGGAAGTGTTGCCATGGTGACTAGGTGGCAGAGGGGAGCTACTACGCACACTGTTGAGTGATGAAGGGGTGTTTCCATAGGCACCACTCAGCTGAGGGCTGTCACAAGGCGCTTTGTCAGAGAGACAAGTTGGCTGAGGGGTGATGCAGGGAGTGTTGTCATGGGTACTGATTACTGACAAAGGGCTGTTGCTATGGACAGTGCCATAGACACCGGCATGGCAGGTGCCATGTAGACTGGTGGGTGAAGGTGTCTTGAAGGGAGAACTGTCACAGAGTGAACCAGGTGAAGGGGTTTTGCAAAGGGCATTCGAGGGGGTGACAGGGTTTCCCCGGAGAACCTTGCCAGGAGTTGAAGACCCAATGTCTCCAAACTCTGTGCAGGAGTTGCAGGTATCATGTAGACTGGTGGGGTAAGGTGTCTTGTAAGGGGAACTGTCATGGAGTGAGGCATGTGGAAGGGTCTTGCAAGGGGCATACGAGGGAGTGACTTGGTTTCCCAGCAGAACCTTGCCAGCCGATGAAGACCCAGTAAAGTCTCCAGTCTCAAACAGGGAGTGCCTGGTGCCATGTAGACTGGTGGGAGAGGGTGTCTTATAAGGGGAACTGTCATGAAGCGAGGCAGGTGGAAGGGTCTTGCAAGGGGAATACGAGGGGGTGACTTGGTTTCCCAGCAGAACCTTGCCAGCTGATGAAGACCCAGTAAAGTTTCCAGTCTCAAACAGGGAGTGCCTGGTGTCATGTATACTCGTGGGGGAAGGTGTCTTGTAAGGGGAACTGTCATGGAGCGAGGCAGGTGGAAGGGTCTTGCAAGGGGCATACGAGGGGGTGACTTGGTTTCCCAGCAGAACCTTGCCAGCCGATGAAGACCCAGTAAAGTCTCCAGTCTCAAACAGGGAGTGCCTGCTCTCAAACAGGAAGTGGGTGCTCCAGAGGGGCGGGAGCAATCGACTGGTCTCCTGCTGGTGCGCCAGCAGACTTGGGTCACCATGGAAACCTCTCTGGATGGCACAGAGCAGCTCCAGAGTCTGTGACCAATCACAGAGATCGGCTAAGGTTCCGCAGTCTGCTTTGTAGTCTTGACTTTTAATTCCCCCTCGAAACCCTTCCGGTTCCTCTCTCTGCGCTGTGGGTGTTGGTGTGTTTGCAGTTCTGGAAAGGGAGGTAGAGTCAAACTCTTTCTTTCCATACCCCTCCAATACTTTCTGCAAATGTCCAGCCTCGTCCTGTGGGGTGTTAGCTCGCTTGGCTGTGCATATGTGTGAGTCTGTGTTTGTTTGTGTGTTGTCCGTCTTGTTTGAGTTTGTGTTTGTGTTGTGTGTGGTGGCAGTCTTTGGTGTTTGTGAGTGTGTGTTTGTGTTGGCCGTCTTGAGTGTGGATGCAGCCCGACCGAAGGCCTCATTCACTTGCGGTAGTTCCTGCAGCATCTTCCTCGGGTCATGTGACACCATAGCCATGGCAACAGACCGCACCCCCTCAGCCAGCGTGAGGCTGACATAGCGTGCGTACACACACAATCCCAGTGTCTCGTCTCCTAGCAACGCCCATGAATCCTCCTCCTCTTCCTCCTCCACCAAGAAGTCCTGGTAACAGGTGGTGTGACCACTCGGCCAGGTTGCCCGGTAGCCGCCAATCAGGAGGCGCAGTGCTTCCTGTAGGCGGGGCTTGGGTGTAGGCGGAGACGTGAAGAGCAGACGTGTATCCACTCCATCCCCGAAGGCACAGTGGCACATACTTTCACCTTCACACTCGCACACACGAGGATCTTCAAAGGTACACAGCAGCACACATTCAGGGCTGTTGCTGCTGCTGCTGCTGGGGGTGGGGCTACTGGGCCAGGGGCGGGGCAGAGGCGGGAGTGACAGGTGCTGCGGAAGCACTGTACTGCTGCTGCTACCGCTGCAGATCCGCTGGGCCCTATAGTCCGCCACCCGCTCCCCACCCCCTCCAGCCAGAGCCAGGATGTCAGAGGATCCGATCATGACTCAAACTCTGACTTGCACTAACACACACATATACACACACACACACACACACACACACACACACACACACACACACACACACACACACACACACACACACACACGCACACACTCACCACTCACACACACAGGTGGCACAGTCCTTTGTAAGGGTCATTCACGTGTCCAGTAGTCCGTCTGTTGCAACAAGAAAAGAAAAAAAAAACTTGTACTGTACTCCAGACGTCTGACTGTTGAAAACATTGTCCTTGTGTCCTCCTCTCACCGGTTAGACGTTGTGGCTCTATCCGCAAGTCACAAGTCTCCTTTACGGTGGTCAGTTGACACACACGTGCAAAAACAAACACACTCTCTCTCTCACGCTCGCACACATTCCGCCAGGAGACTATTTTGAGCCATGTGACGAAATGCAGACTCGTCTCACACGCAAACACATTGGTACACTCAACACAAGCCAGCACTTCACTAGAGTTTGAACTGCATAAGGGTTAGGGTTGATTGAAGTCTCCAAGTTCAAGTTGAACAGAAATGGGTTAGTGTTTGTGTTACTATAGTTTACCAAGTCTTCAGTGCCATTTCAAACTGGGTTAGAGTTCGGTTTAGTTGAACCCTCCTGTCTTTACGTGAGTTAGCCTGAGGTAAACAAGTCATTAGGTAAACAAATGTGGACTTGTAGCTAGACGACGGTAGCCGATGCTATTTATATAGAGTCACGTAGTGACACGGAAAGCAATGCTATTTATACGTAGGCAGAGGCTAACATATGCTAAGCTAAACCAAAGTTATTCATAGACTTGCATAGCAAGAGACTCCTCAGCACACACACACACACACACACACGACAGACAGTCTTGTGATTGTTCCTCACATGGTTTAATTTGTGTGTGTGTGTGCGCGCGCATGTGTGTGTGTGTGTGTGTGTGTGTGTGTGTGTGTGTGTGTGTGTGTGTGTGTGTGTGTGTGTGTGTGTGTGTGTGTGTGAGTGTGAGTATGAGTGTGTGTGTGTGTGTGTGCGTTATATGACATCGGGGTCATATTACAGCTCAGTCCTGAGTCTAACCCCACCCAGTGTTCAGCTGGAGACTAGCAGCTGCACTACTGAAGTGTGCTCTACTGTAGGCTATGTGTAGGTTTGCATGTGTTTCTTTGTTCATGAGTCTTCAGTGATGTGTTTTAGTTTTAGTAAAACTCTAGCTAAAAGTGCATTTGTGATGGGTTTCCTTTTTTTTTCCAGAAACAATACCATATGCTAATATTGTACTCACTCCTTAAATGTAACCTACTTATATCTGCAAAAGCATAACAAAAAAGAACCACCCATGTGACACTGAGACACAAATGTATTTTTATTCACAACACATAAGGGAAATATATAAATAGCAGGTGCTCTATGTGCAATCACATAGAAAAGATTTACAGTCACCTGCTGTGGGGGCAGATCAGGCCGACATACAAAAAGGGAAAGAGGTCAATAAATAACAGTCTGGTAAAAGAACTAGGATCCAGACCCGTAAAACAAAATTAAGTGGGAGGAGCTAGTTTACCAACACAAAAAAATGAAGATTATTTATTTATTTACAAGTCAAATAAGAAACATCTAGGAATCTGTTCATCAATTAGTTTTATCAACAAATATAAATCCTAGTCTTTCTATCTTATTGGCGATTTTGTCTTAAATTAGGATTGATGTTTTGTTTGCCTAGAAATACAAAAATAATCTTGCTAAGTTAGAAAAGTTCAAGTTTTGGTAACCCTTTATTTGAAGATGTCGCTACCAGGATGCCACAAGCCATTTATAACTATGACACTTGTTATGAACATTCATGATACTTCCTAATTGTATGCATAAAGTCACAAACAAAAGGTAAAATAAACAAAACTTTATGCCAACAATATTGATATTGTAGCATAGTGTCATAATGTCCATGATACATGTATGTCTCATTTCATATTTATAGATGTTTATGGCATGCTTATGTCACTTGTGTGTATTGTACAGACCTTCAAACAATGCACAACCCAAGTGTCTTTGCATTACAAAAAAATATTAATTTTCACAAAGACCTACAGCTGTTAGCTAATCTTGTTTCGTCATTCATCGGTAGGCTAATATGTAGAGACTGTGGAAACAAGTGCAGAAATACTAGCCTGATTATCATCAACTTTCAAATTTCTTTGAGACTTGGCCTGACCAAGAGCATAGCAATTAACATTTCCCAAATGCCATGTTGCCTCCCTTGGTTGGCTACTGGTAGTTTGCTTCCCGACGAAGTGGGAGGATTTCCCAAATTTTCTGGAACGATATTTCTATTGCTCTTCGCCTGATTAGAAGCAGCTGAAGGTGTTGCGTCACAAGGAGGGCATGGCCTGGATACAGAAATACTGCAACTGTTGCCAGGGCGCATCAGAAGTTCCACAAAGACCACACAGCTTATGGAAGTGGTGAATCAAGTTACTGTGACGTCCCAAAAAGTTCTCCAAAACTTGAGATGGCTTTTTCGTCTTCCTTGGAGAAACTCTCATCGTCAATTTTCTTTTTTAAATAAAAATGTCCCCTTCAGTACATACTGTATATCAAATGAGCACACCAATTGCCTCAAAACATAGCTAAATGTATCAAATGAAGCACAAGCAATAATACATCAAAAACTATTGTTTTTTTACACCCCATAATTCATATGGACAAACTAGATGGAAAAATGTCAATGAAAAAAAGTCCTACCATGTAATTCCACTCCATTAGCCGATCTAACTTAGCATGGAACAGCCACTTAAGTGAATTGGCTCAAACAATTAAGAAAATATTCTTTTTTCCTCTCTCAATACATTCATACAGCACATATCTGATATATATATGTGTGTGACCAGTGACATTCTTTGAGTCATCAATGTGGTTTAGATGTAAACATTCCTCTTATTTTTTCCATCACCAGCCAATATGGATAGTTGATGCTTATCTTTCTAGAGAGACATACTGTACACTCACTGCCAGTCAAAGCAGCTAGTACTGTATGTTGTCATTCCACCAGCCATACTTGGTTTTCACCAACATTTGGCCGATTGGTGGGTGGATGTCCATTTAGAGCCCTGGATGTAAGCTTAAAAAAAAAAAAAAGTCCAAAAGTAAACAAGTCCAGAAGTACAAAAGTAAACGAGTTTACAAGTAAACAGAGATGATATGGATGAAGAAAATTGGAGACATCTTTTCAGAGCCTTTCAAAAGTACTGTGACATTTTTATGGGTCTGATGATGGTATAGTTCAGTTGCTTACAAAAATCCACTTTCTAACTTCGATCGGGATGAATGAGAATCTTCAGAGACTTTTCAGCAACACAGATTGTCAGAGTCTAGCGAAAATCCAGTTGCTTAGCTTACAACTTAATAACTTCGATTGGGATGAAAGAGAATCTTTCAGCGATTTCAGAAATTTTCAGAGTCTAGCGATCTCGTAATCCGGAGCCTCCGAGTGGGGGAAGTCGATGACGTAGATCGGCGGGTCCTCGACTACCTGTGGTGGCGTCGTGGGGGTGCTTCCCACACCAGAGTCTGGACTGGTGGACTGATTCTGCTTCCCTTTCCCCTGCTGTTTCTGGTGTTTCTGTTGGTTCTGGTGCTGGGTCTGTCCTGCATCGCTATCCCCACCACCACCACCACCACCACCAGCCGCCATCTTCTTCTCTCTCCGGGCCTCTGCCTTCTGCTGGTCCCTTTTTCGATAGTGGTTGTCCTTGCCACCATCCTGTGAGAGAGATAAACACATAGATGAAGGTTAGAGGTGTGGATTTCTGGAAACCTGTGGTGGAAATGTGGTCTGTAATATTTTCAACAGTGTATAACAGAGTTGCCAAACGCGTGGTTGGCCTTGGACTAGGTAGATGGACCTTGATGGTTAGGCTAGCAGAATTGTAGCCTGGTTATCATCGACTTTCAAATCTCTTCAAGACATGGTCTGACCAAGAGCATAACAATTAACGTTTCCCAAACAGCATTTTTGACCTGCCTCCCTTAGGTTTCTACTGGTTGATTGGTTCCTGACAAAGTGGGTGGTGTTCCCTATTTTTCGGGAGATCAGAAACTATGTTTTACATTGCTCTTGCCCTGACTTGAAGCAATGCTGAACTGTTGCGTCACTAGGAGGGCATGGCCAAGTTAGCAGAATTGTACAATCAAGGTGTAGTTTGGTGAATAATGTTCACCCAATTGCTACTCTAGATGTATGAGGGTATATTGTATGCATGGTTTTTGGTGTATGAGGGGTAAGAGCATTATTTGCCCCATGCAGTCTCCAACCCCACCTGTTGTTTCCCCTTGAGTTTCTTGAACCTCTTCAGCTTGACGGAGTCCCGTCCGTTCCTGGTGCAGGGCAGCAGAACCCCGACGTCCTTCCGGAACTTGGCGCTCAGGCCGAAGTAGATGAGCGGGTTGTAGAAGCTGGCGGACTTGGCGAACAGGCGCGTGAAGATGCTGGTCAGGCTGGGCACGTGGAAGCCCCACGCCGACCACATGGAGACCACGGCGTACGGGGACCACGCAAGGATGAAGGCCGTACAGATGACAATGGAGACCTGGTGAAGAAATAACAACATTATTAACCCCTTAGTGCAGCACTATGGCTCTCTGTAATGTCATGGCAACGTTGTTATGCTGTAGTTAAGCATTTTCAGCAAGTGAATAGGGTTTCCGGCGACCCCTGCTGCAGTAAGAGGCTACATCCCTATGGTTAGAAGAGACAACTTGGGAGGATGAAGACCGTACAGATGACAATGGAAACCTGGTGAAGAAATAACAACAACAAATTGGGGGAGGTGAAGAAAGGAGGTATGATCAGGAAATGAGAAGAGGTCTACGTTGGCTCTGGTGTGAGCCTGTCCTGATCACTAATAACAATAACAAGTCCGACAGGCGGACAAAGATGTGTCCACTTGTTGCTTATTGATGTAAATTACTGAATACAATTCTATGTAACACGAAAAATGGCGGCGAAGATCGTGTTTTGGTGGATTTAAAGAATGCGTTTCAGACGGACAGACCAATGGACAGACATACCCTCTTATATAGATGCTAGGACGCATCTAAAAAGGCAAAGAAGAAGAAGCAGGAAACTGTTCACTATTTGTACTATTTTCAAGGCAACAAGAGGACATGTTGCCTAGAAAACAGTAAAGAATAACGCAACCAGAGCGCCACAGTTTCCTCTTTCTTCTTTTTTTTAATGGTTGCTTCTCACAAAGACTATTAGAGCACCTGTGCTTTTAAAGGGACACTGTGCAGGAAATGGTCTAAAAAGGTACTGCAACTATGCTGCTTATTGAATTTGGGCTGCCTATTGCCAAATTTTGATCTTTACATGAACGTTTACTAAGTATTAAACAAATATTTTCAAGTATGGTCCAAGTACAGTCATTTTTGCAGCTAAAAATGGCTATTTTTGGAAATTCAAAATGGCGGACCATGGAGAAGATCCCCCTTTTCATGTAAGAAAAGTGCAATTTTTTCAGTCAAAATGAATACTTAGAATTTTATGGTGGTGGTAAGTATTCATGAAAAATGTAACATTAGTGAATGGGTAGCACGAATTCTGGAAATAAACAACTAAAAATCTCACACAGTGTCCCTTTAAGAATTTGGATCCTCGATTTGGATCCTTGCAGCGCTTCCGTTTTTCCTTTTTACCTGAACAACAAAAAGGCGTTAGGGGTTGGGGTAAGGAAGAGTTGTTGGCGATAAGTGAAGGCCTGTGAGAGAACGATTAGGAAATTCTGAAAGGTCAGTCTCGGGTCAGCTATGACAATTTGCCGCCTGACAAAAAGGTTTTGCGCCCAAAAGGGCCACCACTAGGGTTTAATCCCGGGACCCGGGATTCCCGGGAAATCTGATCAAAACAATTTCCCGTTTCCCGGGAAAGCCATGACGGGAAACCGGGAAAAAAAATTAAGTGCGTGTCTATTTGTTGTCCCAGCAACATAAGCAACAGTGCCATCTAGCAGCGGTAACACTTCAGGCTCATTTAAGCAGCAGCAGTACAGGCCCATTTCAGCAATGTCTGAGGTGCGCGGTTGACGTATTATTTCATCCGCAACCGCTTCTCAGAATTTCTAATCCACCCGCCCTAATGTTTTTTCTCCAATTTCCAAAACCGAATCCGCCCGCCATCCGCCTATTAGTTTTTAGTAGGCCTATTTAAGATGCCTGAGGCACATAGTCGATCGTCTTTTTCAAGCAGTGCAGGTCATTTACATCTTGCCAGCCCATGTTTATAAAAAATCTCTAACTTATAGCGATTCCCAACTTGTCTCCACCCATCGCACAACGTGAAAGTTGAAACGTGTGGATGCTTTAATGCAGCCTAAATTTTAACAGTTTAAATACATCCAGTCCAAGCAGCACAATCGAAACTATTGGCTATCTAGCTTACAAGTTTGGATGGTATCCAATAAGACGAGTCAAGTGTCTTGCAAAGAGTGCAGAGAATTACGTCGCGCGTGTGTGTGTGAGCGAGAGAGGGTCAACGTGTATGCTTTCATGCAGCCTAAATTGTACCAATTTTGCCTCCTCTCCAAGCAGCACAATCGAAACTATTGGCTATCTAGCTTGCAAGTTTGGCTGGTCTATCCAACAAGATGAGTCAAGTGACATATGTCTTGCGAAGAGTGCAAGCGTCGCTTTGTGTGTGAGCGAGAGAACCAGAGAGAGAACGAGAGAGAGGCGCTTCCCAAAATCCCTCTGCAGAAAGGGCAAGGCGATGTCTCCAAATAACCTATTAGACAAAATGCAGCTGATTTTAGTTAAGTAGACATCAGGAAAGTATTTTGTTTAGTTGCAAAGCCGAGCTGATTGGTTCATATTGCTCTGAAAGACACTCAAGTCTATGCCTATATTTTAATGGGTTTATTATGCGCGCGAGGTCACCTAACTGTGACGCCCGGTGCTATTACCAGAGGAAAACGATAGCACTTGGGCAAACGGTAAAGTCAGTTTAGCCATGCATACCTGCCTATGATGAACCAGTTTTCTTGTTTGAAAAAACACTCTTCCTGGCGCTAAAGCAAACTGCCATTTCTGACTGACCCAGATGAAATCCCATGCACGGAACTCCACTATTGAGATGACATCGCATAGGCTATATTTCCCACCGCTTATCACAGTAGCCGACAGTGAAACATTGTTCTCATGAAGCTGGCGGTAGACGTGTATACTATCCACAGGTGAAGGACAATGTGCCATGATTTTGCGCACAACCTCAAACACAATTCCTTAATGGAAAATAGCCAACCCACTATTGCATCAAACTTATAGGTGAAAGTCGTGAGCTCCACCAACAATCCACCGTCATTGATAAGCGCTGCATGCTGCGCACAGCTTACACTTCATTATTATTGTGTTGGTGGATAGGAGCTTAATCTTAATTCCTTTCTCCCAATAATGATACGAACAGTAACAACTTACAAAATGCCAGTTTGGGAGGAACAGTTGAATTATAGCCTGTACATGACTAGATCAAAAAAATTGAAGAAAAAAAAAAAAAACCCGGGATTCCCGGGAAATGGGCCGTCAGATCCCGGGATTTGATTCATGCCATTTTCGGAAAAAATATTAAACCCTAGCCACCACGTGGGTAGAATGATGGAGTCTGGGATGGATGTGTGAGGGAAGAATACTTTAGAAGGATTAAGAAAGCTGAGAAGAGGAATGAAAAATGAATGGTCTCAATGGCACTTAAGAGTACCTTGGCACTCTGCCGTTACTTAGGAAATGGTTGAAGGATGAAGAGGTCGATATACTCAGGAGGACTCAGGAGGACTCAGGGATCATGAGTCATATCCTGTCACACATGCCTTTACTGAGAGAATAAAAATTCAAGCAGTGTGGTACTCAAAGTGTACCAAAAGCACTTTGACACTCTCGAATCAAGATCTACCCAGAGAATTGCTTTGTGGATACCAGGGGTGTATAAAGTAGATATGGTGGATGGATGTAATTACAACACAGTATTATGCATAGTTTCAACCATGGAATATCATATTAAGCTACTATTGGCGTAACTACATACATAATACTACTTCTACTTTATGCTTTGCCTTTGCTGAGAGAGAAAAAGTCTGGCTGCGACTCAAATTGGACCAAAAGCACTGCCGCACACTCAACTCGTGATCTACCCAGAGATTTTGTGGAAAGACAGAAGATGCCAATGTCAGGTCAGCTATACAGCTTTCTCAAAATCAAATGCGGTGTGCTCAAAACATACTATGAATGAGGACCTAGAAAACGCCAGATGATTCCCTTTGAACGAACTGTGTGGGTGACAAACTATAATAAGATGTGTCTTACCACGTGATACTTTCCTATTAAAAAAAAATGTTGTGCACTGGAATCGTCCTCAAGGCCACCTTGAAAGTTTGAGCCCTATTCAAATTGCTGCCTGGCCTTAGAAATCTTATTGGAAGAGAAGAGTGTTGTGTGGATTGGTGAAAATGAACAGTAAATTGCTTGTAAACAAGAAGCAAATTGAAGAACACAAGAGGAGGTTATTATCACATCACATACCATGCTCAATAGCCTGATCAATATCATGCAAGATTGTGTTGCTGTTGTTGTTTTTTGAAGTGCTTCGTGTTGTTGGAAACATTCCCATGAAACTCATTACCCAAAATCCATGATTCTCTTCGAAGAGAAGAATGGCACAATGTATCAAATTAATTGGATGTTGACTATACAATGGGATGGAATGGAAATGGCAATATTTTACAATGGGTACTACATCATGCAAGGTATTTGTGGTAACAAAAAGAAGCCAGCTGAAGTCATACCCGAGAAACTACAGCAATTCTATCTGAAGAAAATAAACAATAAATTGTGTTGTAAGCTACACTCGGGATCGGAATTGAATACAATATGAAAAGATCAATGTCAGTTCAGTGTTACCGGTAGGTCAAGCTGAACATTGCTAAAGCACTATAGCCGCGAGAAATACAGGCAGTTCCTGTAATACTACCATTTCTCACCGCAAAATGCAATAACGGAGTCAGCTGTTAACCTCAAGCATTCCCTCAGTGAAACAACTGGCTCTACGCATGTGGGTGGCCCTTGGCACAATATAGACATGGGGCCCTCTTTTCGGGGCCCCATTTTTGCTGGTGTTAAAGGGGTATGCCACTATATATCGCTAAGCTAGTGAAAGTCAATGGATCCGTGTAGCATTGTAGTATGCTACACGGATCCATTGACTTTCATTAGCTTAGCGACATGCTCCCTCTTTAACTTGTCTTAAAGCAAGACAACGCTTAACATGAAAAATAAGACACTTAACTGTATTAAGCCCCAAAATAGTGGCATACCCATTTAACCATAATTAGGCCAGCTGACCAGGGCCGCTGACAGCGTTGGCTGGACTCGGAACAAAGACATCTGAAAGGGCCCCAAACCCCAATTTTGCCCCCCCTCTTTCCCTGGGCCCGGTACAAGTGACCCCTTTGTCCCCCCCCCCCTGTCGGTTTCCCTGCAGCTGATTATTCATGGACCCTACAGAGGGCCCTTGGCAATTGCCTGGTAGCCTATTGGTAAAACTGTCTCTGCTTCAGTTCCTCATCTCTCAGGGCCAGCCTCCAACTGTAATGGACAAAATCCCACCGGTCCAATGGAATAGATTAAGCCTCACTGTTTTTTTGCCCCTGAGGCACAGTCATGAGCAGTGGCGGAACAATTGCACACAGGGCCCCAGGGCAAAACACTGATAGGGCCCCTCAAACAACTTGCCATGGTCATAATAGGGCCCCCACCAACAATATGGGAGGGCCCTGGGCCCAGGGGCAAATGCCCTGCTTGCCCATCCTATAGCTCAGCCCCTGGTCATGAGTCATATAGCGGTTATTAACGGTACAGTGTGCTGCAATTTGTTTAGCAGATTATTTTCAGAATTCATGCTGCCCAGCATGCGTTTGCAAATGTCATCGTTTCCCATGAATATTTACGACCGCCATCCTTTTTGTCGGTTTTCATTGTGGCTTGGACATTTACACGTTTCATGCCTCAATAGGTGGATTCTCTTCATGCAAATATGCCATTTTGAATTACCAGTCATAGTTCTCTTCCTGCCTTTGTCTGTGTCTGGTGATATTACTTCTTAGAATGTACAGATGGTCCCAAAAACGGAATGATACCAACTGGTACCATTCATTACATTACATTACATTACATAACATTGCATTTGGCAGATGCTTTATGACCAAAGCGACTTTGAAGCTTATCTGAAGGACCTACTAACGCCTTATGTTACTGGAAGAGAACTGTGCTCATCAGGCACAAGCCGTCTGGCTCTGCCATCCAGTCGCTCTAGGTACTCCCAGTCAAGATTGTTCTCCATTCTGGTACCCATGTGGTGGAACGGTCTCCCAGAGGCAGCAAGACTAAGCACATCTCTTGCAGCCTTCAAGAAACAACTATCTACTAGAGTATCTACTAGACTAATGCTTGAGCTGGCCTTGCCCCAGGGCAGACTCCTGACACGATGTTTAGTTTAGTTTAGTTTGTGTGTGTGTGTTTGTGTGTGTGTGTGTGTACTCGTTATTTACTCTATATATATAAAAAATAAAAATAAAAATAATAATAAAAAAACTAACCCCTCTTTGCAACTGCACTTGTTGTTCTGTATATCTCCTGTGCACTTTGTATTTGCTTGTGATGTTGGCTTGATTATGTCCTCTTTTGAAAGTCGCTTTGGTTATAAAGCGTCTGCCAAATGCAATGTAATGTAATGTAATGTAAAATAGGACATAATCATAACCAACATCAATAGCAAATACAAAGTGCACAGGAAATATACAGAACAACAAGTACAGATGCGAAGAAGGGTAATTTTGTTTTTTAAAGTACAGTACACACACACACATGCATACATACACATCATGTCAAGGGTCTGGTCTGGGGCTAGGGCAGCTCAAACATTAGTCTAGTAGATAGTCACGAAAGAGGAGAGTCTTTACGTGCTTCTTGAAGGCTGCAAGAGATGTGCTTAGTCCTACTGCCTACTGGGAGACCATTCAGTTCAATGATGCCAAGAAGTAGGCTAATATCACCAGAATCAATCAGACAACAGCTCAACGAACAGAGGAAAGGTCAAGTATTTAACCCGAGGAGTAAAGATGTGCATATTTCCTGAAAAGGTGGACTGCTCCTTTTCAAGGAGTTGCAATTTGGAGCCAAGAGGTCACGGATGCAATAGCCCCGGCCTTCATCCACAGCAGGTGACTGAGGAGCAGCGATGCCAACAGGGGGCGGGGGGGCAAAGGGGTCACTTGTCCCGGGCCCAGGAAGAATGGGGGCCCACAATTGGGTACTCATTAAGCCCTTAGTGCAGAGCCTATGTTATAACCTTACCGTCACCAAAAATTGTAATGGCTATTTCTTAATCTGTTATTTAAAGCTCTCGGTACTGTCAAATAGTGAATAGGCCCGCCGGCGACCCCATCTGCAGTAAGAGGCTACATTACATGTGTTGGGTGGGGGGCTCTTCACGTGACTTTGTCCCGGGCCCAGTCAAAGCTGTCAGCGGCCCTGCTGTGGAGGATCGACTGTTCAGCATTCTCCTCTATCTCTCCCCCCAATGACTGAGGCAGAGAGAGTAGAGAGAGAGAGGTGCCATTGGCCCATTGTTTCCGGGTTCTATTATTGCAAGGGGGGGGGGGGGAATCCCCCTTTAGGCAGACCTAAGGACTGTTCTATTCAATGCTAGGAGTATTATGACACGCCACTTTAGGCAGACCGGAACCTGGTCATGTTAGGTGCCCATAGCAACCTATTACATTGGCATATCTCTATATACTTAAAGAATCTCTGACTGAGGTGCTCCTGAGCAGCATTGTTTTCTCATACTGTGACCTCTGGCCACACACGAGCAGGGGGTAACGGCAGGGGTGGAATTTCTTCTTTTTTTCTTTTCTTTTTGGTCTTTTTTTACTTTATTTGAAGGGACAGTGTGAGAGGTGGACATTTAACTCAAGGAAGAGCGCGACACTGCTTCTTCACAGTTCACAACTTTTTGTTATTTTTTTCTTTGGTGCTGACGTTTCGGCACTAGGCCTTCATCAGAGTGAACTGATTGCTAGTTCACTCTGATGAAGGCCTAGTGCCGAAATGTCAGCACCAAAGAAAAAAGAAAAAAAGTGGTGAACTGTGAAGAAGCAGTGTCGCGCTCTTCCTTGAGTTAAATGAAGACTGGAGTACATTGAAAAGCTGCACCTGCTAAAAAAGAAACATTCAAGGTGTGCGGGCTCTCACCAAAAACAGTGTGAGAGGTGGACATGAAGTGAATTGGGAGAGAGACGGGGAGGGGTCGGCAAAGGACCCGGGCTGGGAATCGAACCAGGGTCAGCCGCATGGCATGGTGAGTGCCATATCGGTTGGCCATGGCAGGGCCACAGGAGTGGAATTTCATAGTGTGAATCAATGTTGTGTGATGAATCTTCACTTTTTGCTCATTTTTTTCCCTCCATTTCTTTCCTTTTCTTCTCCGCTACATGTAACCTCTTTGACTATAGGGGAGACCGGGGTAAGATGAGCCACTTTTTACATTTTTCGTCACAGCTAAGCGATGAAGGTGTATTTGGTTAAAATTTTCACATCATACCAAATTTCAAAGTGTCCTGTTACTATTAGAGCAAAAACTAATTGATAAACTGTCATGGTTAAAATGATATTGCCTTTTAAAAATATTTTTTCAGGTGGCTCATCTTACCCAACAGAACTATGCCAAAAAATACATATTGTGGGCCCTTACAGCTTTGTTTGAATATAACAATGCAGAGTGCAATGTAGAAAAAAAGTTAATATTATTGTTTGAATTGGCTGAAACTGAATGCATAAAGTCATTCATCTCAACTCACCTGGGTATGATATGAAAGAAATTATGTGGTTATGCTGAAGTATCATAACATGGTGTTCAACCATTATGCATCCCATTAGGATAAGCGGCTCATCTTACCCCGTCTCGAAAGGCTCACCTTACCCCGATGCCAATAATATGTAAATAAATGCTCATAAAACTATCATAAAAGTGCAAAAAGACTTGAAATATCACTCATATAGTAGCTTATTAAGTAACATTTCAGACATGATGAGACCAGAAATTGTTCTATTTTTGTTTTCTCTAAATCATCCATGTTTTGAATATACATGGAATTCACTTAAAGAGCAAAAAAACTAATTTTCACAAATATCTCTCTTGCCAAATTTGGCACATGCTTCACTTTTTCACGGGTGTTGGGAAAGGATTTCCACCACCTTAGAATGTGGTGATATGTTAAAATGTATTCACCTTTTTCGAGAAAAAGGGGGTGGCTCATCTTACCTCGTGGCTCATCTTACCCCGTTCTTCCCTATGTCACATCTATGGAAATCATGCAATCCTGATTGGTTCGTCGACATCGAGGCCGTGTGAGCTGTGCAGAGAAGCAATTCTTTCTCGATCAACGCAAGTGTGGTTTTGGTTTGGGCAACCGTGGCCTAGTGGTTAGAGTTGGTCTTTCAAGCTAGGGGTTGCAGGTTTGAATCCCACCTGACCTCTCCTTACATCTCCATCCATGGCTGAAGTGCCCTTGAGCAAGCCCCCTAACCCCACATTGCTCCAGGGACTGTAGCCAATACCCTGAAAAATAATAACTGTAAGTCGCTTTGGAGACCTGAAAGGCTCAGCTAAGTGTAATGTAATTTTTTGCGAAGCTGAGCAGGAACACACAGATCCGCCAAGAGCCAGGTTACTAACCCCTTAGCACAGAGACCCTCTGTTGTAAACTAAGTGTCACCAATATGGTAATGCCCAGCTTATAATTAGTTAGTCAAGACTCACTGCATTGCCATAGCAATGTTGTTATGATGTCCAGGGACTGCAGATGGAAATTAGCTATATACTAGCTATAATCTGGCACAAGCCATTTTTACTTCTGTAATCAATGTGTATTGTGCATGGTCCCTGTTGAACTAAACTAAAAAAATAAACTAAAACATGTAGTTGAGTGTTTTCAGCAGAGTGAATAGGCCTGTCAATGAGCCCTCCTCCACCAGAGACAGATTACTGCATGGGCCTACAGGGCCAAGGCCCAGGGGCCCAGGAGTCAAGGGGGGCCCTGAAGAAGCCCAAGCCTCTATATTTCCTCTCTCATATTGCATTAAAATCACAGTTTTTTTTATAGCAACTGAATTTTCAAACTTTCTCAGGGGATTACCCCCTGAACCCCCCAACAACATAAACTTTCACATAAGGCCTTAAACCCTGAATCGTTTTGTAAACTAGTAGCACCCATCGAGGGGGACCCTGTCTTGTTGTCTGGCCCAGGGGCCCATGGAGTCATGATCCGTCCCTGGTCTCCACTAAGAAGCTACGGAGGTGCACTTGGGGTCAAAGGGTCACAGGGCCGCTCATCTGCCACGCTCACAGCAGGAGGATGCGGGGGATTGACTAATCATTATTCTCCCCCAATCTCTCCTCCCCAATGACTGAGGAGGTGCCCTTGGGCACTGTTTTCATAGCCCACACACGTGGAAAGGTTAAACGCAGCGGTTGAATTTCATAGTGTTTCTCTCAGTCACGATGAGGGTTGCCAGATTTCATTGATGATTTCCATCCCCATACATACATACAAATGCTCAAAACCACCTGGAGGCACAACTAAATCCTGCCTGATTTCAACTAAGCTGCTGTTTCCACATAGCTGGATATTTTTAAATGTGGATATTTTTTTGTCCTGTTTAGGTGGAAACACAACATATGGATAAAAATAAAAACTCCATTGTAACAGGTGCGTTTTTGCCCCCAAAATGGGATATTTTTACAGCAGGATTTTTTACATGTGGGTTTTAAAACTCTGCTTACGTGGAAACGGAAGGCCAAAAACAATGTAAACAGCAGAAAAAAATATCCACATTTAAAAACATCTGCTATGTGGAAACAGCACCTAAAGTCTATTGATGAATCTACAGGAGAAAAAAAACACCCAATACTTTTGTTTTCACCCACAGATGGTCATCCTAAACAACCCCATCTGGCAACCCTGGCGATGCCCTTCAGCACTGTTTTCTCATAGCTGAGCCCTGCCCATACAAATGAGAGGTTGGCTTCGTATTGTAGTCTTGTAGCAGAGAGAGTAGAGAGAGAGAGGTTCCATTGGCCCATTGTTTCCGGGTTCTATTATTGCAAGGGGGAGGTGGGGGAAATCCCCCTTTAGGCAGACCTAGGCAGACCTAAGGACTGTTCTATTCAATGCTAGGAGCATTATGACATGCCCCTTTAGGCAGACCGGAACCTGGTCACGTTAGGTGCCCATAGCAACCTATTATGTTAAAGAATCTCTGGTTGTAGTGCACTGTGTGCTGCGTGGTCCCAATGAGAAATAGTAACCACACACATTCACTCACTCTTCATGAGAACAAAATGGAGCTGTTAATTCCTATTTCATTCTTTTTATTCTTTCTTTTTGTGCTTTCGTTCTTCATTTCTTATCTTCTGTGTTCTTGTGATTTTATTTTTGTGAGGGACATTGAACTGCCACTGTGGATGAAATGAGCTCTACCAAATACGCCTTGTTTCCGTGACCGGCATTCTCCTCCCTCTCTCCCCTCAATGACTGAGCCCCCTGAGCGCTGTTTTATCATAGCTGACCTCTGCCCACAAACATGGAGATGTTGCAGTAACTACAGAGGTGGAATTTCATATAATGTAAACTGTGTGCTGTGTGATCCCAAAGACAAATGCTAGTCATTCATTCACTCAATGGCTCACTCGCTCACGATGTTGACATGTGATGAATACACAACTATCGCTTTTTCACTATCACACAATCCTGACTGGTTTGTAGTGGTGTGGATCGGCACTGCCCTCACGATCCGATTCGATCACGATTCGGGAGGTAGCGATTCGATTCGATTCTATGCGATCCGATCCGATCCGATTCAATTCTACAATTCATTGCAATGCATTACATTTCTACTGAAAGCAAAGCAAATGTTTAATCAGTCATGATGAGGCAATACAAGTAGTCAGATACTGAGCAACAATTTATTGGCTGTTTTCTGTATCTGTCTTGCGATGTTTTGAAGTGCTTTTATTTAATTTAACATTCATTTGCTCCGGAAATATCCATGGAAGTAATTGAAACTTTAAAAAATTGCCGGATCGATTCTGGAACTTGCCGGATCGATTCTGGATCTGCCATGGCCCGCATTGGATTGGATCTCCGGATCGATCATTGTTGACACCACTACTGGTTTGTCAGCATCAAGGCCGTCTAAGCTATTTTTTTGAGGCACATAAATATTGCACGTTGATCTGGAAATTAGGTCAAGAAATATGTACACCTTGCCCCTGTGATCAGCATTCTTCTTCATCTCTCCCCCAATGGCTGAGCTGCCCCTCAGCGACTGTTCTCTCATACCTGGTCTCTGCCCACACATGTGACCGGAGCTAGTGGTAGTTGATGATTTTTAACGTATTCTCTCTACTTCAGTCTTCTATTTTGTATCAGTCCTTTTTCATATTTGTACTTTTACTCCATCTTGTGTTTGACAGAAATGAGCTCTACAAATGAAGCTCTTTTCCAAAATGTTTTCATACATGTTTAAAAACATCAGGAACATTGGAATTGGGTTAATGTAATCTGATATTTGATCACTATTTCAAACATTAAAACACTGATCATTATATTCACAGAGAAAGAGATAGCAAAAAAATTTTTTTTTTAAACTGATATAACGTTTTGGAAAAGAGCTCTTCAAATAAAGATATGCGAGTGTAATAGGTTGCTATGGGCACCTAACATGACCAAGTTCCGGTCTGCCTAAAGGGACGTGTCATAATACTCCTAGCATTGAATAGAACAGTCCTTAGGTCTGCCTAAAGGGGGATTTCCCCCCCCTCCCCCTTGCAATAATAGAACCCGGAAACAATGGGCCAATGGAACCTCTCTCTCTCTACTCTCTCTGACTGAGCTGCCTCTGAGCACTGTTCTCTCATAGCAGGCTTCTGCCCACACAAGTGGAGGGGTTAACTAAAGAGACTGGAAAATATATAATCTTAGAGTGTCTGGGTTAACTGCAGAGGTTTGACTTCGTATTTTAGTCTGCACACTGTATGCTCCGTGAACACAATGACAAATGCTCACTCACTCATTCACTATGAGACTAAAATGGAGCTACATACAGTATGGTTTTTATTGACACCTAAGTCTTCTATTTTTATCCTTTTATCGTTGCGCTTTTATTCTTCTTTCATCTGCTGTCTTTATGCTTTTATTGCTGGGAAGCACATTGAACTGACTTTGTGAAATTAAGTACAAATAGACTTGCCTTGCCTCTGGGATTTCCTTATAACTTCGCCCTTTGCAACGTCATTGACATCAGTAGAATATAAAATGCCTACTCTCACAGTCTCCTCAGTTTCATCCATATTGCCAGTGTTGCCAGATTGGGCGGTTTCCCGCCCAAATTGGGCTGCTTAGGATGAACATCTGCGGGTGAAAATGGCACTTAACAGAAAAACCTGCCCAATCGTTAGCCATAGAAATCAAATAGAATTGGGTGGGATTTAGTGCTTCCAGGTGGGTTTTGAGCATTTTTTTGGGCTGGAAATCATCAGCCTCACCTGGCAACCCTGCATATTGCCTGCATGATATCTATTCTTACCATTCTATTACACCCTATTTTCGTCTTCTCTCAATCTGTCTTTCTACCACAGGATAAGACAGGATATTACTGTGGTGTGCTCATTTAAAATTCATTTTTACTTCATAGTTCTCAACGGAGGCTGGCAACTGGCAACTGGCAACTGGCGTTTTGGATCAAACTATCCTCTAGCTCTCATCTTCAAAGCCACACATTGGGACTCATTTGAACTTAGACATCAGACAGTGAGCTGGTGGGTGAAATCAGTTGGGTCTGTGAGTGAGTGATGAGAGAGAGAGAGAGAGAGAGAGAGAGAGAGAGAGAGAGAGAGAGAGAGAGAGAGAGAGAGAGAGAGAGAGAGAGAGAGAGAGAGAGAGGTGAGTGACTGACTGTGAGTGTGGGAAGTCGACAGGGGAGGTCGTTTTTCCTGGGCCCTAGGAGAGAGGGGGCCCAGAATTGGGTCCTCATAACACTGCATGGATTTGGGTGTGGGTGGGTGTTAGATGACTTTGCCCTGGTTCCAGCCAAAGCAGTCAGCCCTAACCCTGGAGACAGCCTCAGTTTCATCCTCAGGTGTTATGACAGATCCCATGGAAGACACAGATGTCCATGCAGGAGCCTATTTCCAGTGGACTGCCATTAACCCATTGCTGCCTAAAGCACTTGCAAAAAAGGCTGCTGAATGCCTAAGTCCATTTAAGAAAAGCTACCCTCAACCTATAAAAACTGAAATATTTCATCCTCATAAGCACGTAAAACATGCTATAAGTTGCACTTAAACGCTAAGACTCTCATCTTGCATTAGAATGTGTTCATTCAGCTGTGACATACCCACATTTTTTATTAAAAACTCTAAAATCCCAAGAGCCCGAATGCAGCGTATATGTGTATCCAGGCATCAAAGGCATCAAAGAACATATACAAGTCATCAGGCTAAAAACTCGGAATGGCCTTCAAATGAATCTTCCTAATTTATCGTGATTACAGAAATGACATCGAAATACTGTATTGTGCATCTCCCACATACAGTAGGGTTGCACAAATATGCACCTAAATTTTATGCTTCATTTAAATCAGGGGTCCCCAAACTATTTTCTCTGGGGGCCACATTATCGTTCCTGATTGTGTTCAGGGGCCGAGATCAATCATGTGGGCTGTATACTAGGCCACTGCCTGTTATAGCCATAATTTCTAGCACAAAATAGTTCATCATTACAAGTGATTTGCAAAAGAATAGCAAGGAAAGGTTAGAAAAATATGGTGATTGACAGTTTATGAGTGATACAATAGAAATGGCAGGCCTGTGTATATTACAGTGAGATGAGAAACTATCAAGACAATAAACTTCTGGTGATTCACACTAGGTTAGTGAAAATTAAACTGTAGGAAGGCTGTTGATAAACGAAAAAAAATATTTAAAAAATATATGTCATCATTATTTATTTTTCCTGTGAGGATTGCTTCTTTGGGCCAGTTCAAATGGTGAGGTCTTAGTTTGGGGACCCCTGATTTAAATGCTGGTGTGAGGTGAGAACCCAATAACCACTTGTAGATCTAGATGTCATTCCAAGTGCACCAATCACCCCATCTACACTGACAATGGTGTCATGATGTCTTTCTAGATTGTGTGTGATCTTGAAAAGCTAAAAAGCATTAGCAGGTAAACCCTCCCTCACTTGGCCTCAGACCTTCCCAGCCATAATGCTATTTCCACTAATGTACTTGTAAGATAAGGTAAGATAAGGCAAGATAACAGAATACTCATGACTGCGTCCCTGTCCATCTTCCTCTAGCATTCTCCCTGTGTGTGTGTGTGTGTGTGTGTGTGTGTGTGTGTGTGTGTGTGTGTGTGTGTGTGTGTGTGTGTGTGTGTGTGTGTGTGTGCACGCGGGTAATTTTAGTGGGGGAGGGTGGGGACATGTCCATACCACTTTTGAGATAAAACTACCTTGTCCCCACCACCTTTTCACAAATATAATGCAAAAACAGCAATTTGCCATTGAAATGTCCCCACCACTTTTCGAGCCAAACCTACACCTTTGTGTGTGTGTGTGTATGTGTGTGTGTATGTGTGTGTGTGTGTGTGTGTGTGTGTGTGCGTGTGTGCGTGTGTGCATGTGTGTCTGCGGAGCGCAATTTAGCACAGTATACGTGTACTCACAATCGTGACGTCCCTCTCGATCTTCCGCTGCCTGTCGGTGAGGTCGCCCTCGGCGGCCATGGCGTTGCCGCGCTTCACGGTGCGGATGATGGACACGTAGGAGAACAGCATGATGATCACTGGCACCACGAAGCAGAAGATCAGGATGGAGACGATGTACGACTTGTAGATGGTGGAGTAGTTGGCCTTGGCCCAGTCGATTTCACACGTACCGTAACCGCGATCTACGTAAAGGGACAGGAAAAAGGTTTAAATATTTTGATTAGGTCATCTTCAAAGCCACCCATTGGGACTCATTTGAACTTAGACATCAGACAGTGAGCTGGTGGGTGAAATCAGTTAGGTCTGTGAGTGAGTGATGAGAGAGAGAGAGAGAGAGAGAGAGAGAGAGAGAGAGAGAGAGAGAGAGAGAGAGAGAGAGAGAGAGAGAGAGAGAGAGAGAGAGAGAGAGAGAGAGAGAGGTCTGTGATCTGACCTGATAAAAAAGACCCACATGAGTGAAATTAAATTAATATAATTTTGGTTTCTGTATTTCCCACTCACTACACGATCAAAGCATCCATGTAAATCCCCCATCCTCACTCCCGCTCCCTCCTTCCTCCCAGTCCCTCCTATTGGTCGGCCCATACATTAATATCCTGTGGTGGACTGGAGATCCTCTGTGTAGATTTGTCCGCTCTGATCTGCCATAGCTCTCACATGTGCTATAACCACATTCTAAGGAAACATGAAAGGGGAGGACAATTTCACATAAAAAAGGGAAAAAAGTTGAAATCAGAATGATGATGATATAGACCTACAACTTCAAAATGGTGGAGTAGCTAAGCAGCTAAGAACAAGTGGCTAAGATAGATTGTGTGCATGGCCAATAACACCAAGTTATCCATTTGAGTGAACATGAGTGCTACTGTATTCCCCCATTTCCCCATTCGCTAATGAGACCTACACGATGGAAGCGTCCATGGCTGCTGACAGCTTTGCCTGGGCCCAGGGAAAAAGTCATCTGAAAGCCATTGTCCAATACACACAATGTAATGAGGACCCAATTCTGCCAACCAACCTCCCCCCCCCCCCATTTCTATGGGCCCAGGACAACTGACCCCTTTGTCCCACCCTGTCAGCTTCCCTGAAAGCGTCTAGTTATCCCTTTGCTCCTCGCTATTTTTTTTTCCTAGTACAATGATGCCACAGATGGCCAAACTCGGCTTCTCATTGGTCAACCTTCACAACTTCCTGTGACAGGTTAGGGTTTAGGCATGGTTTTGGTCTGGGCACAATTTCGCAACAAATTTGCCAATACCTTGCTTATTTCGCCGTTCTTGGCAAAAGTAAAGAATCAGAAATATTGCTTTCCTGACAGGTTAAGTTTAGGGAAGGTTTAGGTTTAGGCACATATCAAAAGTGTGGCGAGTGTCGGCGTGTTTTCGGCTTCAAGACTCCCCCATCGCACGTGTTGCAGTCTTGCCGCTCTGGAAGTTCGACCAATCAGAGGCCACCTGTATCGTACTAGGAAAAAAATTATTGCTTCCTCCTCAGCGCTGCGCGGCCCATACATTTTATCCTGTGGAGTGGAGAGATCCTGAGTAGATGTGCCTACCGTAAGCCTGCCTGCCTGCCCTCCTGTCTTCCTCTCGTCCCCTGCGATCTGGCCTAACTGATAGCCTGCTGTGAACACACACACCAATTCTAGTACTCATGACGGCTGTCAAGATCCCCCCCTCCACCCTGTTTAGTTCGTTACCATGGAGACAGGCAGGGGTGCTGACAGGGGGGGGGGGGGGGGGGGGGGGGGGGATTGGTGAGGGGTGGGGGTTGTTGTGGTGGATAAAGGGGACAGTTGTCCCGGGCCCAGGGACAGAGGGGGCCCAGAATTGGTTCCTTATTACATATTGGGCTGGGGGCCCCCTTTAAAGGGACACTGTGTGAGATTTTTAGTTGTTTATTTCCAGAATTCATGCTGCCCATTCACTAACGTTAACTTTTTCATGAATACTTACCACCACCATCAAATTCTAAATATTCATTATGACTGGAAAAATGGCACTTTTCAAACATGAAAAGGGGGATCTTCTCCATGGTCCGCCGTTTTGAATTTCCAAAAATAGACATTTTTAGCTATAAAAATGACTGTACTTGGACCATACTAGAAAATATTTGTTTACTACTTAGTAAACTTTCATGTAAAGATCAAATTTGGCAATGGGCAGCCCAGTTTCAATGAGCAGCATAGTTGCAGTACCTTTTATGACCATTTCCTGCACAGTGTCCCTTTAAGTTGGCTTTGTCCTGGGCCCTGCCAAGGCTGCCACTGGCCAAGGAGACAGGTGACAACCGCTTGTGTGACTGACCACCTGCTACAGCCCACAGCACTGAGATGGCTTAATCACAGGAATTTGATCTCTGAGTCACACGTCATTCACTTGATTCTTGGACGATGGCTGTGTTTGTTTGGTTCTATTCGGGGTAGGCACACATTACCCATCTCAAGGCAATCCTCTGATAGCCTTAAGAGATGTCTCAAAGACGTCAGACGCTCACTTGAGCCTCAACATACAGTAGTATACTTTTCTTTGATTATATAAGGCACTATATTATATCACATCGCACTTTATTTCCATGGGGCTTATTTCACCTGACGTCAGGCACCTTCAAGTCAATGCATCAAAAACAGCTAGAACTGGTGGTATGAACATACAGCAAGAGGCACATTTTTCTCTCCTTCCATGCGCAAAACACACGACTTCAATGAGATTTCTTGCCTGGTTATCACCAGAGATAATCACAAGTGAGATAAGTTCTGGAGACATGCCTACTGTAAATCCCATAGGGGGTGTGTGGTTTACGATTGACAACGGCTGTTTATTGGACGTTGCGATTGTGTATCATTTGGCATACATGGCCGTAGCCAGTGTTGCCAAATTGGGCTGGTTCCCGCCCAATTGGGCTGCTTAGGATGGCCATGTGCAGGAAAAAATGACATTTATCAGAAATTTTGTGGTTTTTGATTTTGTGGTCCTAGACGGGTTTTGAGCATTTTTTGGGCTGGAAATCATCAGCCTTATCTGGCAACCCTGGCCGTAGCCGCACCTCCCCTGCTCTCTGATTGAAGAGAGACAGGGACCGACTCAACTCTCTCTCGACAGCGACGCTCACCACTGAATCCAAGGGAATGGTAAGACGGTCTTAAGACGGTCTTAAGACGGTTAGCAACGACAAGAATCGAGAAACGGACCCCTGGTCCATTCTCTGGGAATAGAGGTAGTCCCTATAGCCCCGCCCCTTCATGCTTCATGCAGATGGGATCGCCGGCGATCCCTCCCATTCACTATCTGCCAAAAAAAGCTTAACTACTACATCATACCAATATTGCTATGACATTACTGAGAGTCTTAAGTGAGAGATTAAGACATGGTCATTACAATATTGGTGACAATAAAGTTATAACTGTGCCTCTGAATGAAAGGGGTTATGGCAGAGAGAGTAGAGAGAGAGGGGTTCCATTTGCCCATTGTTTCTGGGTTCTATTATTGCAAGGGGTAGTGGGGGGAAATCCCCCTTTAGGCAGACCTAGGCAGACCTAAGGACTGTTCTATTCAATGCTAGGAGTATTATGACACGCCCCTTTAGGCAGACCGGAACCTGGTCATGTTAGGTGCCCATAGCAACCTATTACATTGGCATATCTCTATATACTTAAAGAATCTCTGGTTATGGCGCCAAGGTGCCCCTACTGAATTCCTCTCTTTGGTTGAAATTGTTCCTGTATGGGCCATCAGGTGACGTCAGACTGCTTCTGACTTTCGTCACTGTTTTCTGTGACACCACTGTTTTCTGTGACACCACATGTACATATTAATCCGATTCAACATATTGGACTAGAGATGACCCCGTCCCCCTTTTCACAGCACTCCTGGCAGCCATTCTTAGGAGGTAGACCTGAGAAATGTAAATGAATGGAGAAAGGGGGGTCACCTCTGTCAAAAATGGCTTAGGATGTGAAACATTCCTGACATTTCAAATCTGGTCCTTGATTAAAGTGTCACTTCATATTCACACAGCTTTAGTTCATTTTTGACAGAGTTGGCTGTGTTCTACATTGATTTGCATTTACTGAAGGTACCTACACTACCTACACAAGGTGCCAGTGGAGGCTCCACTTGCGGTTTTCTAATGCTGTCGCAAATTGCCATCTCTAATTGCCATGTCACCTCTAGTCTAATGTTCTACCTCTATGGGTGTCGTCCTTGACCCACTCACCTGTGTAGCTCCCCCAGCCCACTAGGGGTGCTGCGGACCAGAAGCAGGCTCCCAGCCAGATGAACATGATGCTGATGGCTATGGTGGTGTTGGTGATGCAGTGGGCTACAGAGGTGGGAGAGATAAGAGAAGAAGAAAGATTTACAATATGGTAGACCAAGATCAATCGTAGCACACATCTTCATTAATGCAAAATAATGGGGATCAACTGCAGTCTCCTAAATGGGTGTGCGTCCAGGTCTCCTATACATGGGTTCTAAATGTTTGTTTTCTCCTGACTGCGCAAAAGTAGCTGCGCATCTTATTGTTGGACACCGCTGTTGGTCAAAAAAATTGCTCACATGGTTGGCTGCCAGAGTCTTGCCCCTCCTCACAACACAGTGTTAAAAGCACATCTATAAGGGCATGACTGCCATAAGATTTCAGTTTGGAGGTGTACACCGTGTTCCACATTATTACGCAAATGACATTTTTTGCCGTTTTCCCAAATAATCAATAGAAATGACAGTCGTCATATTTTTCAAGTCATCAGCCATTAGAGTACAATTTTAAACGTTTTTGAATGAACCTTCCAATGACATCGGTATTTTTTAAAATAATAAAAAACTTAAAATGCCCAAAATGCTCTGTTCCAATTAATTACGCAAAACAGTTTTGTAGTGTTGTAATCCAAATTTCTTTCTTTTTTTCCCATTTACATCAAAACAGTTGGCATTTGGTACCTTCAATACATTTCAATGTTCAAAACTTTGCTATAAGCTGTAACTGGAATGCTGCATTTAATATTGAAGTGATGGAATTGCATGGTAGTTATGGAAGCCCAGATATCCTTGCTGCTTTGATCTCAGCTGTTTTTGTTTGTTTGGTCGGGTGACCCACACTTCACTCTTCAATATACCCGTTGATTTCCATGCCACGTTTAGGTGCTTTGGAGATGATGACATTCTAACTCACCAGACATAACATCCCATTCATTTTCAATGGGGTTTTATGTCTGGTGAGTTAAAATGTCGATACCACCAAAGCACCTAAACGTGGCATGGAAATCTATGGGTATATTGAAGAGTGAAGTGTGGGTCACCAGACCAAACAAACAAAAACAGTTGAGAGCAAAGCATCAAGGATATCTGGGCTTCCATAACTCCCATGCAATGCCCTGCCATTGACTTCAATGTTAAAGGCAGCATTCCAGTTACTAAGACAAAGAGGTTATCATCAAGTATTGAACATTGAAATGTAATTTAGAAGGTACAAAAATCCAACTGTGTTGATGTAAATGGGAAACAAAGAAAGAAATTTGGATTACAACACTACAAAACTACTTTGCGTAATAATGTGGAACAGAGCATTTTAAGTTTTTTATTACTTAAAAAATACCGTTATCATTGGAAGGTTCATTCAAAAACGTTTTAATTGTACTCTAATGGCGGATGACTTGAAAATTATGACGACTGTCATTTGCATTGATTATTTGGGGAAACAGCGAAAAATGTCAGTTGCATAATAATGTGGAACGTGGTGTAGATGGGGTCGCCGGCGTCCTATATGCAGACAATACTCGCGTGTTATGACCAGTTATGACATTGCTATGAGATTACCAAGAGCCTTAAGTAAAAGATTAAGACACAGTCATTACATTTTTGGTGAAAGTAAGGTTATAACATAGGCTCTGTGCTACATATAAATCTTGGAATAGTCTCTGAAAAACAAAAAACGAAGATGTCATTGAAGACTGGATTGATCCTTCCAAGTTGCTAAAGCCCCACTTGAATTTTATTATTTCTTTTTTTTATCTTTCTTTTCTCGAACAATGACATCATGGAGGAGCTGACAGACTGGATTTAGTGTCCGTGACAAATGTCTCTGGCTAAAGAAAATTAGACTTTCTCCCTCCCATGCACAGGCTCAGGCCCATTAGACTCGTCTGTGTCTCGGGCCGTCTGGCATCCTACATAATTTACAATCCCATTACGAAGCACGTCTGTCTGTGGCAGCGGCGGTACGGTTCTACCATTTTTGGCGCCCTGGGCAAAATAAAGACATGGGATCCTTCATTTGGGCCCCCCAGGCAAAATATAGACATGGGACTTATTTTGAATTATTTTGCTGATATGGCGGGGGCTGATTGTTGGGGGCCCCTACAGATGAGAGTTTTGTTGGGGCCCTAGTCGGTTGCCTAGTCGGCTGCCTTGTCGGCCTATTGGTAAGATCGACTCTGATCTGTGAGGAGAGGAAAGGAGAGGAGAGGAGAGGAGAGGAGAGGAGAGGAGAGGAGAGGAAAGGAGAGGAGAATCTGCAACTGAATTGTAAATAAGGACTCAGAGGATTTCAAGGGCTGTGAAATGATTCATTCTTCAAGTCCTTGACTCTGGTAAGAGGTCAAACCAGGCCATGAGGAAGGGAGCCTAATGCTGCCTGTAGACCAAGGGTGATCTACGCGACCCAGGTAGCTGAGGTTGCTGAAGAAGTTTCGCCATGAATTTGCTTTATTCGCTCTGGACGTGACATTGACATGTTTGATTTAGCTAATCACATAACGACTGTGGCTTGACAGCCTGGGACATTCGCAGATATGAACATTCCAATTTGTTTTCCACGAACAGCGTCATAGCTCTTTACCATAATATTACAGTAGCTTGACTTTAATAGTTGAAATTCGCTCTGGTTGCTCAGTTCGCTTCACTCCTGGCGAATTCGCTGTGGTCGCCCTGTTCGCCTAACCTGGTTCTCACGCAGATGGATATCGAGTGCTTCGTGCATCTTCGTTACACTTCGTGCAGGCTCACAAAATGTAACGAAGATGCACGAAGCACTAGGGGTCTGCGCGAGAGCCAGGCTACTGTTTGCCTACCCTCCATAGCGAAATAATGATTTCTGGTGCTCAGTTAGCGTAGGTCACTTTTGGTGTACACAAGGCATAAGTTTCGCCAGACCTGTAGTTCCTCTTTGCGAGCTGCACTCAGTAAGACTGCGAAAGCACATATTGGAATCGTTTTCAGAGTGCATGGCTTCATCTACCATTGAACTTCCTTGCCACAACAATTTTTTTTCAATACCATCCTCAGTATGTGGCAGAGTCTGCAATACAATTGTCACATGAATGAGATTTAGTGGGTGAATGTGAGGCATGAATGTAAAATGAAGTAAAGTGCTCAAAGGAGTCTAAAAGCACTATAGTGAAAGTGAAAGCCCACCTGGGAAACTCCCATTGTCATTGTGACAAAGCACACAGTGCTCACTGCACAAAACAAAACTGCATTTATGCCTCGCCGATGCAACAAGGCAGCCCTAAATGGCGGACCAAGAGAGCGGTGCGGAGTGACGGTACCATGCTCCAGGTAGCTTAGTTATGGAAGAGGATGGGGAGGAGCACTGGTTAATTACTACTAACCCCACCAACCCGGCGGGTCGGGAGTCGAACCGGCATCCTTTGGGCTACAAGTCTGACGCTCTAAGAGCTTACACATAACTGCCCATATAAATCAGTCATGGATCATGGGTAAGCGGTTAGGGCGTGGTGAGCATGGTACCGTCCCGCCGCACTGCTCCCCTGGGGCGCCATTGGGGTCTGCCCCCTTCCACTGGTGAGGCATAAATGCAATTTCGTTGTGTGGAGTGTTCACTTGTGTGCTGTGGAGTGCTGTGTCACAATGACAATGGGAGTTGAAACCTCCCAATTTAGCTTTCACTTCACTTTCACTTAAATGAAATCCATTTATAATGATACTATATATTGTTTCCCAGGATGGCATCATTTGATGTATCATAACTATACTAGATTTTTTGCTTACTTTTCCCAGGGTGGCATCCTTTGATATATCTGGTGATGCTGATGACTGTGAGGGTGTTGATACTCCCTAGACCGAAGAGCAGCGTGCAGAAACCATCCACCTGAACAAAACAAAGAACAACACAGAGACCAGAATTCAGACGTTAGACCACATATTTTCATACTCAGGTTCACGCCATCCAGTCAGAAGAGGGATGCTTACCACAATGGAGGTGTATGTCAGAAGAAAACATCCGACCAGTCCGTTATGGAAATATTCAAAAACATAAATAAAACTGCATGAACTTACATACATTGACCATGTGTCTAAAACAGATTGTGAGCTATACAGTAAGTGATTGAATTTTTTGCATACAAGCAGACAGGCATGCGTTGAAGATACACAGACAAGACAATCCTTTAAATCTTTATTCTATCCATCAGTGCAGAACAGTTTTCATGCCAAAAGCAAAGCTCATTTGAATTGCATGTTATTGTATTGCATTAGGGTACGTTGAAAATAGCTGAACTTGTCCTCTGTGCGTGTGCGTGTGCGTTTGTGTATGTGTAAGACACCTTCCAGGAGTAATGTAGATCCCCTGTGTGTGTTGTGACAGCCGCCATCTGTGAGTCCTTAGCGGGTCGCCTGGGGAGAGCTTTTTGGCTGCGAAGTGTGTGCACTAGACAGGTCACGGACACGGATTTATAGCGTCTGGCTGACGCCTGGCACACAGCCATGACTTTTGATGATTTACGTTGTGTTGTGTTGTGTTGTGTTGCGTTGCGTTGCGTTGCGTTGCGTTGCGTTGTGTTGTGTTGTGTTGTGTTGTGTTGCATTGCGCCACGTCGCGTTGTGCTGTGTTGAGTCGTGATGTGCTGTGTTGTGTTGTGTCGTGTTGTGCATGCACATTGAATGTGAGTCACTTTCTTCTATTTACCTTTTTTTTCTTTAATCTCTTTCTTCCTCTCTTCCTGTCTTTCTTCAATTTCCCATTGGGATCAATAAAGTAGCTTAACAACTTAACAACTCTCCTCTACTCTCTCTGTTTCTGTCTCTTCTATTTCCTGCAAAGTGTGCGCTCAAGACAGGTCATGGGCATGGATTTATGGCGACTGGCTGGCGCATGGCACATGGACATGACTTTTGATGATTTGACTGTTGTGTTGCCTTCTGTTGTGCTGTGCTGTGCTGTGCTGTGCTGTGCTGTGCTGTGCTGTGCTGTGCTGTGTCGTGCTGTGCTGTGCTGTGTCGTGTTGTGTCGTGTTGTGTTGTGTTGTGTTGTGTTGTGTTGTGTTGTGTTGTGCTGTGTTGTGTTGTGTTGTGTGTTTTGCCTGCACGTTTAATGTGAGTCACTTTCTTCTCTAATATGTTCTTTCTTTAATCTCTTTTTCCTGTCTTTCTTTAATTTTCTATTGGGAAAAATACATGAACTCTACAGCAATACTATCTGTACCCCACTCTCATGTTTTTCCTAATAATCTGATTTTTACTTCATTGATAAGACAGTTGAAAGTATGCCAGGAAGAGAGTCTCTCTCTCTCTCTCTCTCTCTCTCTCTCTCTCTCTCTCTCTCTCTCTCTCTCTCTCTCTCTCTCTCTCTCTCTCTCTCTCTCTCTCTCTTTCTCTATCTATCTATCTATCTATCTATCTATCTATCTATCTATCTATCTATCTAAGAGTTGTGCAGCCCTCTCTGTTATCACCACAGTCCATTTCTAGCTTTTAGTGGAAAAATACATGGTTTCCAAACAAACATGGTGTCTGTTTTATCACCTACATTACACCTCTGTGTCTTCAACACGCTATCAACATTATTTCATTATTTTCTATTTTCAGAAATCTGATCTCTGCCACTCTTTCTTGCTCTCTCTCTCTCTCTCTCTCTCTCTCTCTCTCTCTCTCTCTCTCTCTCTCTCTCTCTCTCTCCACCCCTCCGAACCCCGAACCCCCCCCCCCCCACACACACACACCCCAGACACACAACCACACACACACACACACACACACACACACACAAACACACACACACACACGCACACACACACACACACACACACACACACACACACACACACACACACACTGACTCACCCCTTCTCTCTCCCTTTTTGTCTTTCTCTGTCAATGTTTTTTTTGTCTTTTGCCATTCTCCTTCCTCCACACCTCTATCAACGCACCACCACCAACACATATCCTGTCAAACCCCCATCAATGTTCCGGACACATGTTTTTCTCTTTCTATTGGGCATAATAGAGGAGTCTTTTCAATTGGCCTCACGCACGCACGCACGCACACACACACACACACACACACACACACACACACACACACCTAATTACTCTATCTCTCTCTCCTTCACACTCTTTTCTCTACTTCACACACACACACACACACACACACACACACACACACACACACACACACACACACACACACACACACACACACACACACCTAATTACTCTATCTCTCTCTCCTTCACACTCTTTTCTCTACTTCACACACACACACACACACACACACACACACACACACACACACACACACACACACACACACACACACACACACACACACACACACACACACACACACAAACAGTGTGTGTGTGTGGGGGTGGGTCACACTTTTGTTTTCAGTCAGACAAATGAGACAAGCCAACATGATGCAATCCGCCCCTCACGTCCACTCAAAACAAGGACGCCAAAAAAACGTGCTGAGACGAGACGAGACAAGACGAGACGAGGCAAGTCTTGCTTCTGTCTATGTACCACACCACTGTGACAGTTATCAGACAGTCTCCACAGTACAGGTAGCGGGTTCTTCAAAACAAAGAGACACACAGCAAAGTGAAACCCATCTCCTTAACCATGGGCTCCGGCTGCCAGGGGCGCCGCTAATAAATTTGGGCCCTATGAAAGATTCAAATTTTTGGGCCCCAAAATGACAAATTATGTTATCAGCATCCTTCCAGGGGCCCTCTCAGTGCTGTTGGGCCCTTAGAATCAGTAACACACCCCCCCCCCTCGCGGCACACATGCCGGCTGCCTACCAGGCTTTTTCGAAAATCCGAATGGAAAGAATTTCAATTCAAAGTAATGGCATAATACGAACACTAGGCATGTACTTTCAATGGGTGGTGTAGATTAAATTCAAAGAAATTCAAGGTAATGGCACCACCTAGTGTTCGTATTATGGCATTATTTTGAATTGAAATTCTTTCCATTCGGAATTTCGTACAAGCCTGCTGCCTACACTACTACCACACTACACAACTTTGTATTACACCATTTCTATAGGTATCGATTTCTTCACAACAAGTTCTTCAAAATGGGGTGCATTTTGGGGACTTTGGGACTATAACCCTAGAGTAGTGGTTCTTAACCTCATTTTCTTAAAGCACCCCCTTATCTGTGCTCAAGACAAGCTGCGCACCCCCAACCCATACTTCAATTCTCACTAAAATTTATTTAAGTGATTACTCACTTTGCATGAGGGCCTGATTATAAATGTTCGCTTGCAGACTTTTGGTCACAACCTCAATACAAACAAAATTCTGCGCACCCCCTGAAATCTCTGGTGCACCCCCAGGGGGTGCCCGCACCCCAGGTTAAGAACCGCTGCTCATTTTTGAATGGCAATAGTCAATAGGTAACCCTAGATTATAGACACATGCAAACTTGTGATGCTCATTTTTGAATAGCAGTTAGGCAATAGGTAGAAGCCTAATTCTGCCCTTCCAAACAAGAGACAAAATGCGAGAATACAAGTACAGGTATGAGACAGTCTACACAGGTATATAGTTCTTCAAAACATGGAGACAAGACAAGACAAGACAAGACAAGACAAGACAAGACAAGACAAGACAAGACAAAGCAAGTCTCAATTCTGCCAATGCATCATACCAAAGTCTGTTCCCATAAGTCCCATCACTCGGCGGCCATCTTGGCTACGCCTTAAACTGACTATTTGAGATTAGTCAGTGATGGGGTATATAAGAATGAATGGGGGAAATAATGTTGTGTGACAGTGGGACAACACAGCGATACACAACTCATATGGTTGGAATCACAATGAAAAACTGGGTTTAATGGCAGTCTTAGAATGACCGAAACATGAAAGTAACACTTTAAAACAGCGTTTTTCTTTATGCTATTTTTGATCTGCGCATGCGCCACATTCCACGACAGCGTTCTGTTTTGCGGCAGGTGGGAGCAAGTTGCGTGGACTTCACCTCTTCCGGCCGGCTGTCAAACGGGCATCCATTCTCCGGTCATCATACAGAAAAGACACTGGATTTATTTTCTGATAGACAAAGCAGTAAGCACAATAGTCGTCCCTGCTCATCAGTAAAAAATAATAATAAAAAAAATAGGCTATTGAATTAATGATATAGGCTAGCCTGCCTCAAAATTAGTGTTTTAAACTGTGATATGATGTTGTTGCCTAAACTGATAATAGCTATGACCAACGGTGAAAAATATAAGAAAAAAAAGCTAAACTGATCAAAGTTGAATGTCTTGCAGACTTGCTCCCGTTTTGCTTTTTCTTACTTATTTGTTTTCAACCATAAGAAAAACCACAACGGGTGTGCACATGTATGCACACGGCCGGTTTTGTTTCCGTGATTATATCTGTCCCTTTGTCTTGCACCTGCATTTTGGACGGGCGCAGAAAGGTGATTTATGGTCGAGTTGCGCTCTCTGCCCAATTCACAATGAAGCTGCCACGGACGGCAAACAAACCACATGGCCGCCAGTAAACAAACCGATTAGGTACGAGCAGTCGTAAAGGTTTACGTTTGCACTTGCGTCGAGGCGTCGAGACGATTGGATAAGTGACAGCGCAGCTCAGCAAGCAATTGGCTCTCGTTACCGGACAGGTGGGAGTGACGCCGGCAAACGCCATGTTCGCGTAGCCAAATGCTCTCGTTCATTCCTATGGCAGGTTTCATGAGTGATTCGTCTCGTATAAGACCGTCTCTGATCATACTACATTACGTTAAATTATTCAAAATCAGGATCAAGACAGTCTGAATTCTGCCAATGTAGGCTACCTCACTCCATTTC
>NC_085857.1:16295913-16305913 GCF_034702125.1 Engraulis encrasicolus
TCAATCCTCATCCTCACCAAACCCTTCCTCCATGCATGGCTGAAGTGCCCTTGAGGAAGGCACGTAACCCTTAACTGCTCCAGGGACTATGACCAATACCTTGTAAATGACTGTATGTCACTTTGGATAAAAGTGTTGCCTAATGCAATACAAAAGCCTGATTGCATAAAAAAGCTTGTTATTTTTTCCTCTCGAATTTTGAGCTAAGTGGAAACCGTTCTTACACCGGCCTAATCCACTCGACAGAGACTTTATTGGGTAACCACCTTGACTGTATATTTTAAGCTTTGCAAAAAGCTATTGTTTTTGGCAGGCCTTCATTTCATATTTCACGTGAAACTCTTCAGCATCCTCTTTCCAATCATGATACATGTCTGGTATAATGTACCTTGACTAACCCATGTTCTGTGGGAATAACCACAATATAATGTAAATGCAAATGGATTTGGCCAAATACGCAGCCTCGTGAGTTGTGACTAAAGTGTTAAATGGAAAAATAGGGGACATGAAAAAAAAAATCCTATCAACACCCTGTTCCTGTAATGTGTTTCCATGGCAGCAGTGTTGGCTCCAAACACTTCATTTGGTGATTTTTTTGGCGTAGCTGGAGGTGTGAGGGCCGCCCAGTAATGTTCTTTATCTCTATATTTTCAAAATGTATTTATGGTTAAAGGGACAGTTTGGTCAATTTCAACATGCAGTTGTAATGCTCACACTACCCTGGACTTGTCAGTGCCTGAGATTTTTTTTTCTTCTTCTTCAGCCGTTTCCGAGATCCTGGTCATTGTAATGGGGGCAGCTCTTTGTTTACATTTCAAAAAAAACATTTTTATTTATTCCCAAAAACATCCAAAAGGTTATAAAACATCAGCAGACAACTAACAAACAGCAGTACCTTTTGGGAAAATATTTGGAGTTGGCCTATGTTTCATTTTTTAAAAATGTAAACAAACGCTGCCCCCATTAGAATTGCTCATATCTCGGAAAGGGCTGAGCCGAAAAATGTGGCATCACCAGGTACTGACAAGTCAAGGGTAGCGTGAGCAATACAACTGCATGTTGAAATTGACCAAACTGTCCCTTTAACTTGGAGCTTGAACATGTGAAAATTACTTGTACACCTGCAGTAGAGTTATTAAGATTACAGTGTACGTAATTCAATTAAATTCATTCTTTATTTCAGACCCAGGGGGATCCATATCACATTAAAAAGACAAAGCATCACAACAAAAAACAAACAAACAAACAAAAAACAAACAAACAAAAACCCGGAACAACTGACAAAGAAAAAGAAGGGGGAACAAAAATTAAAAAACACAGATATATCATAATTCTCAAGTCATTGTCCCACATACAAGCATGCTCGCCAGTGATTCCACATGTTTGAGAAGAGTCTCACAGAGCTACATTTAGGGCTGGCCAGGACAGCAACTAGGGTATTTTGTGACTCAGATGCCCTGCACATGAATTTATACATAAGATTTCGCAGCACAGCTGCACAAGTAGGTACCCCAGCATTGACAAACATTTGGCTTGCACTTGACCTCCTAGGAATTCTGAGCAGCAGCCTCATGCTGTCATTGTATTCCACCATGAGTTTCCTCATGCTGCCCTGTTTGTAGTGGCACCACAGGTGTGCTGTATACACTGGTGTACAGTATGCTTTAAAGAGTGAGATCTTGACCAACTCAGAGCACATACTAAATTTGTGGCACAACATGTTCGCTTGCACATACAGTTTCTGCCGTTGCTTGTAGATATCGCCATCATCTGTCAATTCATTTGCAATTATGTGGCACAGATATTTGATCTCACTGCATTCAGAGAGTTCGGTGCCAGTCAGATAAAAAGCAAGGAAGGATGATTGTTTGTCCTCTCTGCTCCTTATGATCATGATCTTACTCTTAGTAGCATTGTATTTTATGTAACACTCCTATCCATATTGTGAACATATTTTTAGTAACAGTTGCAGACCAGCAGTACATGGACTAAGTATAATCAAGTCATCTGCATACATTATGGGGTTAATTATTAGGTCACCAGCCCTACCGCCAGTTCCACACATATTTAGGGACATAGACAAATCATTTACGTACACATTAAAAAGAAAAGGAGATAAAATTCCGCCCTGTCGGACACCATTAGTGACAAAGATTTGAGCAGAGGTCACATTCCCCCATCTCACCCTCATTGTCGATGTGAGTACCAATAGACCAGTATTCTAGTTAAAAACCCAGGTACCCCATTTTCGGTCAGTTTTAAAAATAATTTCTTACGATTGATGCGGTCAAACGCCTTGGACGCATCAATGAAACACATGAACATTGAAGTATTTTCTGCATTATATCTATGTAAGATTTCCTTTAAAACATATATACACAGGTCTGTGCCAAGTTTTTCCTTAAACCCAAATTGGTTGTCTGTAGTCCAGACATACCTCTTTATTCTATCCAAAAGCACTGTCTCAAGTATTTGAGATAGGACACTCGCCAGGGCTATTGGCTTATAGTTGTCTGAGCTAATTATTTTCCCAACATTATATTTTATTACTGGTACCAGCACAACTGACAGCATGGAGTCAGGTAAGACTCCATGTACTATAATGTAATACAGTGGTTCTTAACCTTTTTTTCTGAACGCACCCCCTTAGCTGTTCCCAAGACAAGCCGCGCACCCCCACCCCAAATGTCTACACGTGTATAGGCACCAAAAAAATGATTTAAGTGATTAATTACAATGATTCTTACTTTAGACATTAATCAATATTTTAATGAACATACATGGGGACGAAAACATGTTTAAATTTGGTCTTAATTTGGCCTACTTATAATGTTTGGAAGCAGAATTTTGGTCACAACCTCAACACAAACAAAATTCCGCGCACCCCCTGACATCTCTGGCGCACCCCCAGGGGGTGCCCGCACCCCAGGTTAAGAACCACTGATGTAATATACAGTATGTAGGTTATTTGATGCCTTCCTTCATGAGATGGTGTGCAGTCCAATTATTTCAAATTCTCTAAATGCAGCAGGGTCCTTTTCTATGTTTAGAAGCAATTAGGTTGATTTGTGATGATGGTTGACTTACTTTAGTCCATAAAAGCCATGCAGGCCTGTCATAACCAGGCAAACAAGGCCAATACCTAGGGCCTCCAGCTGAGAGGGTATGTACTTGTATTCAAATGACAGCAACTGCAACTTTGTGAGTGAGGCAAGACCTTCCCAAATTTCATGCTGTGAAAAGCGCAATGAAACTGCTGTCAGGATCTCTCTTGAGGGAGCCCCTCGCTAATAGTTTGAAGGGGGAAAAGGGGGCTCCAAGTCTCTCTTTGCCTAGGGCCCTCCAATACCTTGAAATGGCCCTGAATGAAGCCATGAAAGAGGAAAGGGGTTGATTAGGCAATGTGCGCACATATGTACATCATGTATATGTAGGCTAATGCGATTCACATTCATTGAAGCAAGTCTTGATGAGCTCTGAGCTACAGTTTCTGATTAGCATAATAACAGGAAACATTAGTGGTTCCCTAACGGTGCATTGGGACCCCTATAGCGGGGTCACGGAGGTGACATAAGGGCTGTCGAGGACAGAAGAGACTGTTTGACTGTTTGTTAATACCTTCAATATGTGCTTTCATATACCCATATAGCCATCCCATAAACGGTTATAGTAATAGTACTCACTCACGCGTAACTACATTTTCTTGTGATTTTTCACATTACATTTTGGCAAACGCTACGGGTCCCAGCAAAAAAAAAGTCTACTCATGCTTGGTGATGATGACATCTTGTTAAGTGGTACTCGACAGAGAAAAAAACAAGCATTTAGCATTTGTGGATTACTCAGTCATTATGAAAGCATTTATTGACGTTTGTTTTTGTGTGTTTCCAGCTATGACTCAGAGATATCAGCATAAAATTGGCCTGCTTGAGATGCAGGTTATAAGAATCACTACCTAATAAGAGAGTGAGACACAGTGCATAAAACTGGAGGAAATTTGGAAAGGAAAAAGGAAGCAACTGTGAGTTAAACCTGACTGTCCAGTGTAATAAAAAAAACAGTCCAAACTGGTGCTCATGGGGTAGACAGAAAACAAGAGAGCAAGAAAGAGCAACAGATCCCAGATGTTGTTAAGTTTTAAAGCCTTCATTAGTCGGTAGTCATTATTATTTTTAAATGCCGTCATGTTTCGACCACAGATATGACGTATCGTGGAGAGGCCCGTGATGATACCGATACCGATATTTTGAACACACCCCTAGCATAAAATGGCCAATGGAGGCCTGCTGGGCTTTGATCAGACCTGCTCAGTGCAGATGTGGAACTGTCCGTGGTGCTGAGTCACATTATCCTGAGGTGTCGCAAGTAAAAGTAAAAGTAAGTTCATGGTGCAAGCACAACACTAGCTATGATATCACATAGCTGTTACACCACTTACTCCACTGTACCTTATGAGATAGATAGACTATGTTGTTAACTTGTTACTGAAAAATATATAGAAAAACTAACAAGAACCCCCCACAAACTTGATCCAATCAGTGCACAATCAGCTGATCATAGTACATAGGGTCTATATAGCAAGTACATAGGTTCTACTGGTTCCTCAGATAGGTTAACTGTCTTAGAAGGAAACCGTTTGTTTTTTTACTTTTACTTTTACCTCTGACATTATCCAAGAAAATAGCCACATTATTGCCCTACCCATTAACTTCGCTCATTTTGACATTTGTCATGCTCCCGCAGAATGTCTGCTCTGCTACTTCTGGTTAAGATACCTGTAGCCTTTCAGAATGATTTAGCGCTAACAACTGCTACCAAAATAGTAATGAGGAGCTGGCCTTGTAACCATGGATAAGGTGGATAAAGGGGTCTACTAGGTCCACGCTCAGGGGGTCAGCCGACCCAAGGGCCCAGGTCAAATGGCTACATCCATCCTAGACATACATATTTAAATCCCCTTCCCAACAGGCCTGATGTAGCATACCGGATAGGTTGTATGATAAGACTTTGTAGTCCATGTTCAGGGAGCAAACGACCCCAAGGGAGCAGGTCAAATGGCTAGAATCATCCTATCCTACACACATACACATCTAAACCCCCTTCCCAATGTGCCACCTGTAGCCTACCCCTGTAGCATTCTCTAATAAAGAAACCTAACCTAACCTAACCTAACCTAACCTAACCTAACCTAACCTACCAGGTCTCCTAGGTGCTGTTTGGTAGGGCACCACCATAATACAGCTATTGTGAGGGTGATGACAAATACACTGGGTAACTTTTTGAGCAATGTTTCCGGGTAACAATACAATAAGGTGCTATTTCAATGGTTTATCACTTGAGCATGTTTATCGGGAGAATTTGGATTAGCGGCAGGCAAACATCCTTCTTTAATCATTCCGCCAAAAAACAAACAGCCAGTACATTGTTGCTCGGAAAACATAACTCAAAAAGTTGCCCTGTAGTGTTAATGACATATCTAAAAAGGGTGGTGATACAGATACACAGGGCAATTGTTTTTGAGCAATGTCTCTGCGCAACGGTACAATAAGGATGTTGTTTGGACTGTTTATCACTATAAGATGTTCATCAAGAGAACGTGGATCATCAGCAGCTGACAACATCCATTCCATCAGAGAATTAGGAGGATGTCGTTCATCATGTTGTTGCCTGGCAACATTGCTTGAAAAGTTGCTCTGTGTACTCTTGCTGCGTACCAATGCCTTCTAGCCCCCCTGTGAATTAGTAGGTATAATTATACATTACTTAAATTCGTATCCCTCACTTAGACATGAATCCTCTCACCGTGGCTAAATTAACTGTCTTGATTGACAAGAGACGAGTGACAACTCCTTTTCATGCTTGAAAAGTCGCTCCCTGCATCCTTGCTGCGTACCAATGGCTTCTAGCCCCCCTGGGAATTTCAGACACATGGAGAGCGTCTTAGTAAGTATAATTGCACTACTTGAATTTCTATCCCTCACTTCGATATGAATCCTCTCACCGAGGCAGAATTAACTGTCTTGACTGACAATACACAAGACAGTTAAAACTCCTTTTCATGCATTTTTCAGAATGATGCTGATTGCTGGTGTCAATTTGTAGTACAGATAGCCCGGATGTACTTTCCTCACATTGTGTAAATGAGACGTTGTGTGTGGAGATGGTGAAACAACGCTGAAGTCCTGATGAGCTTCTCAGGCTCATATTATTACGTCAACAGGCCTACCTCACAACACCAGAAAGCATTCACCACTACTGAATGTTGCCAGAGGTGCGAAACTTTGAACTCCAGTAATGTAATTGTATTCGCTGGCATCAAGGTACGGTCATCCTGAAGTTCCCCAGTGTCATTGTATTCTGAATACTTCACCACTGCCAGCTGCCCTTATGTACCTACACTGTAAGCTATGATGATGCAATACCACAGGCTCATACTGTAGTATTACTGCAGTATCACTGTAGTTTTAGGTTGTGAATCACTGCAACAATATCAGAATGACATCAGTGATAAGTTATGATAACTTATAAAGTTAATTTATTCTCCTATACTGTACATTGCAATGGCAACAGCATGGTTTAGCTTGAAATTTTAAGTTTACCAGCTGCTTCAGAATTCCAAGTTAATTAAAATCTTTATTGTAAGTTGTATGGAGTTGTGTGTGCTGTTTGAACTCAATGCTGCAATTCAAAGCTTCACACAACTTACAATAAGGATTTAAGCAGCTGGTATTTTCTAATTTGAATATGAAGCATGGCAAACATACGCAAACTAATAGTCTAGACAATGCATTATGGAAGTCACCACGTTCCTACAAAATAACAAGAATTGCAGATGTTTGTTTTGTCTTTGTTTGTTTGTTGTTTTTCATTAATAGAAGTCCATGTGTTAGAATCTTGCTCTCCAGATAAAAGAAAATAACCTTGGGAGCCAGGTGGTGACTGTTGGTATGAGAGTGAGATTTTTGGTCAACTACCCACCATAATGTGTCAGCCCACATTAGAAACATGTTTTTTTTATTTGCAAGGCTAAGATGTCCCTGGAGAATCAGATATCCGTTTAGCTAAGTACACAAAGTACAGAACACATTGGTGGTGGAAGCCAAGCAATGGGCTTGACATTGCGTGAACATTAAACTCCTACTAACTACAGCCACGGTCAATGTCAAACTCAAGATATCCCGTTTAGCTGTATAGTGTCAGTGTTGGACAGGAGGTCCGTGGCATTTTCACCTGCCATGCAAGCCTGGGGCATTTCACAGCGGGTGGGTCGGCTTAAAGGTAGGCAACGGCGTGAATGGGGAAGGAAGAGTCGCTGACTGCTCAGCGCTTGTCCCATCAACCAGGGCTGTTATGGGACCAAAAAATGCCCGGGCATTTTTGGCATAGGCTGGCCCATCATGATGGGCTCAGTCCACTGTCTGTAGGCAAATGTTTAAGACGCACCAAGGGCCCGCCACATACAAACTGTAGACTGATCTCCAAGGCAAACAACAAACAAACATAAAAAACCCTCTAAAAGCATTTCCACCTCAGGGACTGTCGGCCCACCGGGAAAGTGCCCTATGCCAGAAAACCAGGCCAGCCTCTGTCACCACCAGCCCAGCAGCATGCCTCTAGTCTAGGCTACTTATGGCGCCTGATCTCCTCTTGGACCTAATCCAGTGTAAGTGGTTTCACCACCATAGATACATATTAGGCTAGCCTATGCTCAGTGGGAAATCTTGTAACAAACATAAAAGGCGTGACACGTAAGACTCAAAAGTAGGCTATTGCAGAGTAGCCTAAGCCGTCAAGTGACTTCCGATTGATTTAGAGAACAACACGTAGGGTGTTCTTTCAATGGCGGTGTGATGTCAAGTTTTGTCAAAAACCTTGTTTACGACAACTCACTAAATTATAATGCATAGGCCTACCAAACTGGACCTAACGACTCAATAAATGACAATGCAAGCCTACCCGCCTACCCCGAGCTTATGAGAAAATATTGAAAAGTAAAAAAAAAAAAAAAAAACCTATCCGAAAGTCATATTTTACATCGGAAGTGCCATATATTTCAATTCTCTAGATATATCTTTCATTTGAATGCAACAGGGAAAGGCTAACTAAGTCGGCTACACTTACCCAGTACCAACAGGTAGACGCCAATGATGGTCTCCCCTTGATCCGATAAAGGGGGATCTCTGCTCATCAGACTAGCGTTGTTATTCCTCCAAGGAATTTCAACCACTTGTCCTGGAATTCGTATTGACATTTCCGCGGTTGAGTTGACAGCCTAACTAACTTATATCAGATCTCTCTTCTAGGTCCCCGCCGTCATGAATGTGTTCTCGCTCATAGAAAAACCATAAACTACCCGAAGCAAGACTTCCTCCCTTTTTCGACACTTTTGCTTCGGCGCCCCGCGTGCTGTCAACGGGGGGACCTCTCTCCTTCTCTCGCCGGCTAAATCCCCATCTAAAAATACCGTCGTGTTTCTTGGCCGTGGAAATCACCCTTCTGCAGCCTCGGTAATCCACGATGTCAGACAACACACCAACAATTACGGATCAGTCGGTCGTGGAAAGGAGGGATAAACCCTTGATAAACTTCAGCGAACGTGAGTGATACCCGCGTGACTTCAGCTTTGGCGCGTAAACAAAACAGCCGCCGGCATTCCACTCCTTATTCATTTCACCATTCTCATGGTTATCCCTGAAGCTCCTGTGACTGCAGAAGGGAGTAGTTTGAAGAGTAGTTGCTGTTGGAAAAGCACGTTGCGCTTCACGCTGTGTGCTGCGCACAGCACGCACGCATTTGCCGCTCAACTGTGGAGCTGTCCATGGTGCTGATTCCAATGACCACTGCCCACAATGCGCTCGCTACAACTTACCATTGGCCGTGCGTGTTTTGCGTAAGTGTTGGTTAAATAGAGCCGTTGGATTATGTATTTTCGCCAGATACGTTGTTTTGCTATTTGTTTTGTGTTACAGTAGCCATTCTCACATTGGGACATTTCATAATGGGAACTTGTGGATCCTAGTGTTCATGAAAACACAACAACAGCAGTATCACAAACACACTCTCCTCACTCGCAGTTACACAATTCAGCAGGCTACATGAATAAAATAATTTCAATATTTGGACACTTGCCTCGGCCCGAGCTACCAGACCTGCATTAATGACTGTAGGCATTTTATTCACAAGACAGCAATGACAACTTTGTGTGTATGGCAGTGCCTCCCCAAATTCAATGACTGAAAAGTGCAATGATTTTTAAAAAAGATATTTTGGGGTCTTTTTGACTTTATTTGTGATAGCATAGTGAAGATAGCGACGAGAAGCGAGTGGGGAGAGAGACGGGGAAGGACCGGCAAAGGACCCAGGCCGGGAATCAAACCTGGGTTGGCCGTATAGTAGACGAGTGCCCAACCATTAGGCCACGGTAGGGCCATAAAGTGCAATGATGCTATTTATCGAAATCTTTCTCAGGGGCCCCTGCCCAATAGTCCCTCTTTTTCAAGGACCCCAACCCCACCCATCCTCAACCGCCGGCATTTCACTTCTTATTCGTTTCACCATTCTCACGGGGCTGTTGTCCTGGGCCCAGGGAGAGGGAGGGCCCAAAATTGGATGGATCCTTAACCCATTTTGTCCTAAGCCTTTTTTAAGAAAGGGTGCCCTCTACCTATTAAATCCTAAATATCTCAGCCTCCGAAGCACATACGTAAACATGAAATGAGTTGCATTTAAAAGCTAGGACCATTATTTTGCCATAGAATGTGTTCATCCAGCTCTAACTTACCCGCATTTTTAATAAAACTGCTAAAATCTTAAGAACCTCAATGCAGCGTATATGTATCTCCAGGACATAATGGGTTACAGAGCAACGTTTAAGTTTATTTTGTTGCATAATTTGAACATGATTGTGTCAAAATATCTAAACAAAACATATCATGAGGGGATTGAGACAACACCCGTCAGCAAACATTTCGGGGAAAAGTTTGCCAATTTCTGGGTGTGG